>NW_007258922.1:822224-876382 GCF_000164805.1 Carlito syrichta | reverse complement strand
GCACTCCAGTCTGGGCGACAGAGTGAGACTCCAACTCAAAAACAAAAAACAAAAACAAACCAAAAAAATGCAGCTTTTAGTCATTTATGTTATAGTCAAGGAGTAGGAAAGAAAGAATGAGATACTGAGACCTGGAATGGGAATATCCAATAATCTTGAAAGCCCCAATAATACTGTAGTATCCTTGAATAATAATAACAACAACAAAAAAAACCTTGTATCAGAATTTCATCAATGATATAACCACTAGGTAGTATTTAATTTTACACAATTGTAACCATTGCATTAACAATCTCTGTGAAGCTATTGTCTTCACAACTGATGTTAGAATTTGAGGGCAGTCAGATATAAAGAAAGATGGAGACAAAATGGGGAGAGCAAGAGAACAGAAACCCAGTAGGATAAAAGAAAAACCAACCTTGATGAAGTGGGTATTTTTGAGGAGAAACTCGTACCTTTCGTCATAGCACTAAACACACACCAGGCCCAGGAGTGAACATGGGGGAAAATCCATGGGAAGGCCGAATAGTTGCATGCAACAAGTTGAACCAGCAGATAAACAAAAATATATATGAGCTATAAAAGCTGCTTCCCCTAACCTTCTGAGTGCCAAAAGAAAAATGTCTCACATCTATCTTTATATCTCATGTAAACATGTTATTTGTGGCCCACCTGAAAGAAAACCTAAAGAAAGAGGAATTCTGGGAAATGTAATTCAGCCTAGCCAAATGAACATAATATAATGTCATTTATCCCTCCTTATGTTCCTCTGATTACTACTTCTTTTAGGAAGGAATGCCTTCTTCTCAGACCATGCCATAGCCATGGTCACCTTTGGCAAGCTTTCCAGGGTGCATACTGAGTTGGAGTACCATCCCTCAGCAGTTCCCATCCCATACACTGAGCCTATCCATGCTTAGCCTTTATGTTTCTGGCCTTGAGTGAAAGGCCACACCCTAGGGCTTTCTAAGTATTTACCAGAAGCAAAAAAAGCGTACTCCCAAAATACACGGGAAGTAGTAAACAAGAAGGAACTTGATGTTGCATCCGTCTTCTTTTTTTCTTTCCACAGACTGCACTGAGATAAAGGTCTTTAGCGCTCAACTGTGAACATGCCTGCTGAGTGACCTACTTGTCACTTCACAGCCCATCATGAAGCAGGTAGGCAGCATGGTAACTCATTATGTTGGATTGTTTCACTTTTGTTCTTGCCTCTCCTCCCATTTTCCACATCCTCTCCATTTGGACTTGCTCATCTCCATTAAGAACGTATTCATCCTTGTCTCTGTGCTATAAAAAACCACCAGGCAATTTGAAGACTCATTTGAGGCTGCAGATAATACATTTAGAGTGGGGAACTGTCTGCTTAATTGCAAAGATTCCTAAGTTGCACCTTCTTGTTCAAGGATAAATATGGCAAAAGAGTCTTCTTAGCTTCATTTAGAATTAGGGTTTTGTCAAAAGCATTTATGAAAAAAACAAATGGGGCTATATCTCACACCTATTATCAGTGATGCTTCAGAGAGATTTGTTTTATCCCATCCTTTCCAACTGTTCTGTCAATAAAGACAAATTTTGATGGATGAGGAATAGGTTATTTTGAGGGAGCCATGTGGATATAATAGGCCATAAGTGAAGAGAAGAAAGCACCACTGGAGAGAGTTCTAATGCTGCAAGGAAAAAAGGCTTTTTAAACTTTCTGCCTCCTCATTGATTGGCCTGGGATAAATTTGGAAGTGAGCACATGCATATTGTGAGCTTTTACTGTTTCAACACTCAACTTGCCTTTTGATTATAAGTAGAACATTTCTGGAAGACTTATAAGAATTTTCAGATCCAAAAATGCTTCTGTGAGATGAAGAGGACTTATTGACAAATAATAGGAGAAATAGTAAAGAGCTCTTTCCCTACATCTTAATTAATCCAACATTTATTGGGCATTCCTTAGAGACCACATAAAATGAATGACATTGATTATATAAAGATGAATTAGGACCTAATTTCAACATAATGTGATGATGAGTGCTCTGGAAGAGGAAAACATGAGGAACTATGACAGGAAAAGCCTCTATTCCTGGGGCCTCAAAAGGACTGCTGGAAAAAAAATAGCAACTGTCTGAGGTTTAGAGGTCATTAAGATTAGCTAGGCAAAGAAGGGAAAAGTGTGTTTCAAAATAACCTTTAATTGAAGACCTAAATGTCAGACCACAGAACTCATAAAAATTCTAGAAGAAAACCTAGGAAAAACTCTTCTGGGCATTAGCTAGGCAAAGAATTTATGGCTAAGACCCCAAAAGCAAATGAAACAAAAACAAAAATAAGTAAGTGGGCCTTAACTAAACTGAAAAGCATCTGCGCAGCAAAAGAAATAGTCAAGAGTAAATAGGCAACCTACAGAATGAGAAAGAACAATACACAAACAATACCTCCAACAAAGGACTGGTATCTAGAATCTACAAAGAACTCAAACAAATCAGTAAGAGAAAAACAACCCCATTAAAAAGTGGGCAGATTGCCTCTATATAATGCACCTGTGTAACCAGAAATCATTTGTACCCCCAAACCCATTGAAATATTTTTTTTAAATGTGGGCAAATGACATGAACAAACATCTCTCATATATATACACATATTCATATATACACATGGCCAACAAACATATGAAAAAAATGATCAACATCACTAATCATCGGGGAAATGCAAATTAAAACCACAATGAAATACCACTTTACACCAATCAGAATGGCCATTATTAAAAACTCAAAAACAATAGACGTTGGCTCAGATGCAGTGAAAAGAGAACACTAATACACTGTTGGTAGGAATGTAAATAGTACAGCCTCTATGAAAATCATTATGGGAATTTCTCAAAGAACTAAAAGTAGATCTGCCAGTTGATCCAGCAATTCCATTACTTGGTATCTACCCAAAGAAAAAAAAGGTCATTATGCAAAAAAAGTCACCTGCACTTACTTGTTTATAGCAGTACAATCCATAATTGCAAAGATATGGAATCAAAATGTGGTATATGTATATATTCCATGAAATATTATTCAGTCATTTAAAAAAGTGAAATAATGTCATAATATCTTTTGCAGCAACTTGGATGGTATTGGAGGTCATTATCCTATATGAAGTAAGGTAGCAAGGGAAAACCAAATGCCTCATGTTCTCATTTATAAATGGAGCTAAGCTATGAATCTATAAAGGTATATAGCATGGTATAATGGACATTGGAGACTCAGACAGGAGATAGGAAGTTAGAGTGAGATAAAAAATCATCCATCAGGTATAATGCACAGTAATGGGGGTGACAGGTATACTTAAAGCCCAGACTTGCTCACCACTATACAAAGCAGCCATGTAACCAAAACCATTTGTACCCCTAAAGTTATTGAAATAAATAAATAAATAGATGATGGATAAAACAAACTGACTTTGATGTATATAATGACACCTATTAAAGTAGTTAAATATGCTGTAAAAAATTGTCTCACACATTATTCCTCAAATCTCAGTCTTTTAACTGCTTTCCTCTTCAAAATAAAGGAACCAAAGAGAACAATTCCTTCATTTGACTCATACAATACATAAGGACACTGTCACATAGCAAAGAGTAACCAAACTTGAGGCTTTTCAAAACCTAAAATAAGGTCTAAATTTAGGTAAGTATTCTATTTGGAACTGTTTTTCACAGATGTGGAGGTTTTTTTAAAAAGGATATTTATTTGTAGCTCAAGTTGTTTCAGTAGCTAAATGTATGTCTGGAACTTCATGGGGTTATATGAAAGGGAGAAACAGAATGACAAAGAAAAAATAATTTTCACTTATTTATGTATTGAAAAATGTTTTGCTTCAGGATACCTAGCACATTATCAACACGAAGATTATTTTTTTCTCTCAAGAGAATGATGTCTCCTTCTGAGTCAAACAATAACATCAGCCATGCTGTTGTTCAAGATAACAAGGCATTTCCCACAATGCAACTGAAAATTTCACCTGTCCCAGTACTTTGGCAGGGTTAATGACAGAAGGGACGAAAGAGACAGTTATGCACAATCTTCCATTCCTTAAAACTTATTATTATAACAAGTTATATGAAACCAACTTAGTGAGTTACATCTTTTGTTCATTCTTTTTGCTCATTGTCATTTTCTTTTCATATCTTCATTTGAGTCTTAAAGATGAACTATTAACAAACTACATTTTCATTCCATTTTCCAATATTCTCACAAATTCCTCTCCAAACATTCACACAGACAATTAAATGAATACTTTTTAACCTTTTAAAAAATATAGCTATATTATGATGAAATAAAAGACCTTAGGCTACAGCAGGTTAAAACATTAAGGCAAGTTCTTGACTCAGGATAGATTATTTTCATTTTTTTCCTACAAGTTCTATATGTTAGATCACTACTCTTTTTGCCTCTTTCCTCTTATATTTTGTATCTACCATGAGTCTTCAAAGCATGTCATCCAGGAAAAGATGATAATGGTTAATGGATGCAGGCAACCCTCAGCAAGGCAAGAGGATGCAGAGTGTGCACCTCATCTTCCCAGATTCCACACTTTTGTGATCAAAATCAGGTAGGAGCCTCAGAGTTCAACAGGCTTCTGCCGGCTACTTTCATAACTCAATATCAAATCCTTTCTACCATTATATTTATCAAATACTTTATCACTCTTTACACTCCTCACCAAACAAACAAACAAATGCTCAGATCATTTTTCCTTCTCTAGTACCCAAACCCGAGTAAAAATACTCTCTCCTCATCTCCTCTCTCCCCAACAGCAAGAATCTTCACTGAAATTTCTGGAAATAACTGTCAGACATGTGTGAAAGTTCACTATAACTTCTCACAAAAGCTAACTCTTCTCTAAGAACTCTGCCTATCCTTCACTTTTTCAAATGATGCAAAATAATGATGGTTTCTTCTTCCCCCAGTTTCATGTCACTGCACTTAGAAGTAGGGTAATATCCTCCTTGTTTCTGTTTCTGATATCAGACCATTTTCTTCCTCTTTTATTCCTAAAAAGCATCAGATTAAAAACAAACTCCATCAGCTTCTCTAGGAGCCTTCTTCTGATAACTCCAAGGTCACTCCTCTCCTTACCTGAAGATTCTATCTACTGCTCACTAGATCTCTCTCCATTACTACTTTCATAACTATGGTGTGACTTGCACTTGTCCTGTATTAATTTTGAATAGGTCCACATTTCACTCTCAAATGTGTTCCAGTTTGGTCAATAAATTATATAATGATTACCTTGGCTATAATTACTCATCTTTGCAAAAGGCAAATAGAAGATCCTACTAATTTCTGACATTCTGATCTCTTAATTCTCCTCATCCAGATATTGCCCTAAACCTACCTTGATTACTTATTCCCTTGACCCTGCTCTAGATTTTTGTCATTACCAAACACTAAATCCCTTCCTTTCAAATTTTAATTTCAATTGCCCACTCTTTTCAAGTCACACCCATCGTTTCCCCCAACCACAGCAATCTTTTCTCCCTTGTTACTTACAACCCATTGCTTCTCTTGCCTTTTCCTTTTCCTTCACATTCTTATTTCCTCAATGCCACTTACTTTTCCTGACAGACATTAAAATCTCTTCACTGTCTAGTTTCTCTAGCCCTTCATCTTATTCCCTTGGCTAAATCAAAACCTTAGCTGAGTTTATGATTTCTGACTAGGTCATACTTACACCCAAATAACTGAATTAGAATAGAAACAGGCTGACAAATATATACAAATACACACACACACTCACTCACTCACACCTCACTATTATAACCGTGCTGAATGTAATTTAAATTTATGATCACTTCAAATGGGCCCATAATGCTGCATGGACATTTTGCTGTATTTCCCCAAACGATTCCCTCTTCTACTCACAGATAATTCCATGCATTCTCCCAAATTCTCAATTTTTGAAATTCTCCTCTCTTGGTTTCTCTCTCAGGTGATGAACTTACTTCCTATCTCACTGAGAGAAGAGAAGCAATTAGAAGTGAGCTTCCACAAGATTCCTCCCATCACAATCTATCTAGCTCCCGCATTTGGACACTGACTTCTCTTTTTAGCTGTATAAGCTCCTACAAAAGGTCAACTCCATTGTTTTTCTACTAGACCCATTAATTGATGAGTAACACTAGATTTCACCCAGTCTCTTAGGAAGAGAGGAGAAAGAGGGAGGAAGAAACAATGATTTAAGAAATAGGGGGTAGATCAAGAGACTGTAATACAAGGCATCAAAAGCATCTGTTGCAAAAGTAATTTCAAGTCTATATTAAGACACTAGACACAATAAATACCCACAGTTTGGGGTCCAGCTGAACCTGGTGGAGGTAGACTCAGGTCAAAAATAAACCTCGCATAATCTGACAGTCAAAATAGGAGACAACAGTGGCCATTATATTGAATCCTTATTTGTTTGTTTGTTTTTGTTTGTTTGTTTTCATCTAGGACTCCTGTGATCAATTAAGTATACTAAAGAGTCATGTGGTTTAGATTATTTAGTTTATCAGATTGATTTTGCTGTCATTATGGTAACTGGCCCTCTTTGCAATTAATAGTTACCACTATTAAATTAACTGTTAGCTAAACTGTTACTTGGCCTTTGCCATCCCCTGGGTATTACCTTTCCATTAAAATCATGAAGGTCATTTAAAAGATGGTGTTTCCCACCAGCATTCCCATAATAGAGAGAAAGCTACCACAGCTCTTTTCAAAGATACCAGCGAACTCCTTATCTATATAGTTACTTATCAAGGCCTTGATGAAGGAAATGTTTCAAGGTCCACTCAGCAGTGTGCAGGTGGTACATGATAAATTCACACCAGCAATTCTTTCTTCTGCAATATCGACTTTTCCCTTCCAAGTACATAGTATAACCATAATCTATTCAACACTTATTTTATGTCATTCAGCAAAATTTTGTGATTTTCTTAATTTAAAAATCGATATATTTTGTATTATTTATTTCAACAAATTTTAGTTTTTTTATTCAGAATAAAATAGTTTCTACTATTTTCAAATTTATGCTTATTGCTAGTGTTAGCACAATTTTGACTTTTTCATGGCAAGTCAATTTTCATATATACCTTTGCATTTAAAGGATAATCACTTTGAGTTTTAGGCTGACATCTGGGTATGGTCTTGCCTGATTGGATGCTACCATCTAGGACTTTTACTTTTAAAGAATTCAAGTATTCAAGAAAAATTGAGAAGTCATTAAAGGAGGCACAAAGTTCAAGCAACTGTGGTGGTGTGTCAGGTGGTGGCTCTGCAGCTATTGGCTTTGAAGAAGGCATTGATATGTAAAATTACTTCCCCATAAAAGAGTATATAAGCTCATTGTTAACTATCAATAAATGGCATCTGTCCTGCTAACACCAGAGTCAGGTGTCCAAAGTCTTCTTGCAACACCAACTCTGCTTCTCCTTTGGGATACCCTGAACCCTCTGGAGCTGGACTCCCACAGGTGGAACCTGAACAGGAGCCTGAAGGTAAGCTCTTTCTTTCTTTTTTGGGATGGATAGGACCTTACCCAGGGTACTGTGGACCCCTCTGTAGAGACAGGCAGAGCTAGGAAGGGTAAGAAGTGTTAAGAGCTATGATAAAATCATGGGCCAGAGTGAGTCTAAAGAGAGGAAAATGTTTATCAGTATTCTGATGCATATGTTATCTAAGAGAGGAATTAAGGTGTCTTCTAAGCAATTGGCTTGTTTTTTACATTTTGTGCAAGAACAGTGCTCCTGGTTCCCTAAAAATGGCACCGCTAGTTTAGAAGCATGGACAAAGGTTGGGGAGAAATTAAAGCTGTATTACACTCTCCATGGTCCAGAACAAGTTCTGGTAGATACTTTTGCATTATGGAATATAGTTAGAGATGTTTTAGATCTACAACAAGAGGTTAATAAAATGCCAATTAAATTAAAAGAGGAACCAGGTGAAAAAACTCCCCTATTAACCTCTGTTCCTTCCCAGGCAATGTTAGCCACTGTCCCTGTTGATGATGATCATTTATCCCCTGAGAATGAGGAAAATTATAGAGAAGAAGGATAGGTCTGGAATTGGGTACTCAATTTACCCTAAAGGTCATTGTTCTTAAAGCTGCCAACCCTATTACCTAAAAAAACAATAAGCCAGTTTTGGGTAGAACAATGGCCTATGCCATCAGAAAAACTTAAGGCAGCAAAAGATTTGGTGCAACAGCAACTAGAGGCTGGACATATAGAACCTTCAAACAGCCCATGGAATACTCCTATATTTGTCATAAAGAAAAAATCAGGTAAATGGTGACTTTTACAAGATTTAAGGCCATTACTTCCATGTGTTTTGGGAGATAAAATATTTCAACACTCCTTCCTTGTTATGCCAACGTGTTCAGCTCCATTATTGGAAACGGACATTATAAACAAAATTAAAACTCATATTATTCTTTGCCCTCACCATTGTGCTTTTTGGGTGCCTTTTGTTTAGCTTTGGATTAGGAAAAGTGTAAAGAAAGGTGTTGGCATAAGGTATGTTTTTAGTAAGACAGGATAAAGGAAAGACAAATAATTGTATAAGAAAGAATCTTGTATGGTGCATTTTTGTTCTATAATAGAATGACTGATTAAGGAAAGTATAGAACAAAAATAGAAGGTTCAAGCATGTCTAAAAATGGTATAAGGATGTCGAACATGGTAGATGAAACTTTGTGAAAAGAAGTGAAAGGAATTCTATAAACACTCGAGGCTACAAAAAGGTTCTATAAATTTACCATTAATATCAAGCACACTAATGCTAGGCCTGCATGCTATTCAAAGACCAGAACATGAGTTTCTTAATTAACATCCCCCAAAGAATTTTCTCCTTTAAACAACACAGGGGGGAAGAAAGAGACAAAATTCAACTAGCCCTCCCCCACTGTCTTTGTTACAAAAGAGCAAGGTTTTTTTTTAAATTCTGAGAATTGTAAAAGATTTGCATTTAGTCTACCTTCTAAGAATTTAAACAACCCTTACACGTCAATGGAAAGGACCAGATATCCTTTTAACCTGCGGGAGTCTAGCTCCAGCGGCATTGCAAGAAGACTTCGGACACCTGACTCTGGTGTTAGCAGAACAGATGCCATTTATTGATGGTTAACAATGAGCTTATATACCCTTTTACAGGGAAGTAATTTTACATATCAATTCCTTCTTGAAAGCCTCACTGTCTCGTGATCACTAAAGTAGGCGGTCCTTCTTTATTATTTAAAGCATTTAATCCAACCCTTATCCTTTTAAGCTTAAAGGAACACACCTATTGCCTAAATCTACTCTACCAAGTTTCAAAAAGTCATCAAGTACTAAACTGCTATAGTAATCCAATCTTATATTTTTAATCTTATATGCGCTTAATCCTAATAGCAGGAAGCAACATAACATTAAAAAATGGTCATTCAGGTGTACATAAAATTCCACATTTAAAGCTCAAATAAGCATAATTAGTGCATTGGCATTCACCTCACAAATGATAATAATCGTCAATCAGAAAGAACAAAATCTACCAAGCGATTGTCTACCACACAAGATAATTAAAGTGTTCATCTATAGTTCCCTGGCAAGGCCAATGAATCCCCTTATGTGCATTAAAGTGAGCACTTCCTGACCTACGGTAACTTTTCCAACAACAATACATAATTATGCGATTACTTGGTCAAATACTAGGAGGTCAGGGACATAGAAACTTAGGGGGGAACTCATATAAAGTGAAGGTAATTTTCTCGCAAATTCCCCTTTGTTTCTGTGCATGGGACGAGGAATGACATGAGTGGGATTTTGTTTTCCATCTTCAGACTGTACAGAATTTTCCAGCTGCATCAACAACAAAAATAGAGGAAGCAAGGGTTTCAGCTGCCCAGGTTCGCTTTGTGACCCAGGGTCTTCAGGCCCCTGGACTTTGTCAGCAGGCAGGCCTCCATGGCTGGCTCCCAACACTTGCAGAGCCACCACCTGACACACACCACTACAGTTGCTTGAACTTTGTGCCTCCTTTAATGACTTCTCAATTTTTCTTGAATACTTGAATTCTTTAAAAGTAAAAGTCCTAGATGGTAGCATCCAATCAGGCAAGACCATACCCAGATGTCAGCCTAAAACTCAAAGTGATTATCCTTTAAATGCAAAGGTATATATGAAAATTGACTTGCCATGAAAAAGTCAAAATTGTGCTAACACTAGCAATAAGCATAAATTTGAAAATAGTAGAAACTATTTTATTCTGAATAAAATACCTAAAATTTGTTGAAATAAATAATACAAAATATATCGATTTTTAAATTAAGAAAACCACAAAATTTTACTGAATGACATAAAATAAGTGTTGAATAGATTATGTTTATACTATGTACTTGGAAGGGAAAGTCAATGGTACAAAAATACTGAAACTCTTACATATTTTATCTTCATATTCAAATAAACTCCCAAAATGTTTGAGAGTGTTTTCCACTAAATTTAGTTAACTGATTCTACAGTCATACAAGAAAACGTACAATAACAGCCAGAACAATCTTGAAAAATAAAATAGTAGCACAGAACTTACAACTACCAGATACTAAAAATAATTATAAACATATAGAAATTAAAATAATGTGATATTAATTTTAAAATATCAAGCCAATGGCAAGCAGATAAATGGAAAAGACTACAGTTTCTGAAATGCTTATATACATATGAAACTTTAGGCTATAACAAAGAATACCACTTCATGTCAGTATAAAAGAATAAATACTAGATAAATTATGTTGAGGCAACCATTTAGGAATTTAGAATAATCTTAGATCTCCATTTTACACCATTAACAAAAATTAAATTCTACTTAGATTATGCATTAAAAAATAATATAGGAAAATAAAATATATTTTTGCATGTCTTAGAAATTTTTCTTAAATAAGAAGCATATAGGAAAAAAACCAACATAAAAAGGTTGATACAGTTGATGGTGAAATTACAATTTTTGCTTGACATAAGACACCACCATTCCAGTTAAAAAAAGTACTAGTTGGGGAAAATATTTTCATCCAAAATGGTGAAAATATATAGATTACATAATAAAGAACAATGATACCAACAGAAAGATTTTTTTTAAAAATTATAAGTAGACAATTCAAAAAAGAGAAAAAACCAAAATTATTAAAAAGTATATTATAAGAGATACTTAATCTCCTTAAAAACAAAATAAAATAGCAGCAGTATACAATTTTCACCTAATACTTTGCAAAAATTAAAATTTCAGGGTGTGGGAAGTTGGGATCCTTACATTAATATAAATAGAATATACTAAAATAAAAAATAGGTGAATCTCCTGCAATTTGCTTCTTGGTATCAGTGCTAGTGAAACACTGATTTGTATGCACAAGGAGATATACACAAGATATTAATCATAGAATTACTTGTAATAGCAAATAATTGAAAGCAATTTCAATGTTTTTCAATGGAAGAATTATTAAATATATTACCCAACATATATTTGGAGATGTGCAGTAGTACTGAATAAAGCAGACTATAAAAGTATGCATATAGTATTGCAGTATTTTTGTTTAAAAAAACATAGAAAAGCATATTTCTATTTATTAATTTATATAAAAGGTTGAAAAAATCTATATTAAGCTGATAAATTGCTGCTAGAGAGAGAAATGGAATAAAGTATGGTTATAAGGGGTATTTTAAATTTCTCTAATGTTTTGAAATGGTAATTAATTTATCTATTGCCTATGTAGCTAAAATTAAATTTAAAAATAATTTGCCTGTTGATTTAATGTTAAAGAAAATAGCAAAATCTATGCATATAATCACACTATAGTCCCTGAGTATATATGACTTTAGAAATGTAAAAAAATGGACTGTGTATATAAGACTTTTTCCCAAGGAAGTTGGTGAATTTTTCCCTGACAATTGAGGAAAAGGTTCTCACATAAATTTTTGAAATAAAGGGTGTATAAAATTCTTTGTATAACTGATAATATTATATATCAGTTATGTTGACCATTTTGATTATATCATGTATCATATCAAAAAGACCATTTTTATTATAGCAGCTAAGTAGCACATTCCAATGATCTATAAGTATCCTGCATTGGCTGAATCATTCAAAAACTAATAAAGGCACTATATACATACACACACACACACACACACACACACACACACACACACACACACACACATATATGTATATATATAGTTTTTGTTTTGTTTTGTTTTTTGAGTTGAGGTCTCATCCTTTTGCCCAGGCTGGAGTGCAGTGGCACAATCTCAGGTCACCACATCTTCAACCTCCTGGGCTCAAGCAACCCTCCCGCCTCAGCTTCCCAAAGTGCTGGGATTAGAGGTGTGAGCCACCATGTCTGGCCCAAGCCATAATTTTTAAGACTCAGGATATTAGGAATTTTTTTAATCAAGGTCAAACATAGTTGAAAATGGCTTTATCTTCAAGAGCCTGACCTTTCCCATTTGATTACTTGTTCACTCACTGAATAAATAAATGTTTGATAACATTTGGGCCACATTTTAAAATCACATTCAAATAATGACACAGATTGTAATGAAATACTTTTCAGAGTTCAATGCAATGAAAGCTGAGAATAGGTGTCTAACCACTTACTCTCCAGAGTTATTCAACCTTCCAAGTCTTGTCAATACTCCTTGTGAGAATATCTAAGAGAACTCTAGCCGTAGTTTCAGGAAGAGCTTACACCCATCATTCCTGAGTCCATGTTTGACCCAAATATTCATGTCAACCTGCCATATTTATCAAATACTTGCTACCATTTCAATGACCTCTTGTAAATTAGGGTCTCCTGATTTAGTGAAATAAAAAATACAGGATTTCAATCTTATGGAATTTGTTTATGCTTGATTTATGGCCAAAGATGTGGTCAATCTTAGAGTATGTTTCATGAGATGAATGGTTCTGTGGTTGTTAGGTGGAGTGTTCTGTAGGTATCAATTAAATCATAAGGTCAAGCATCACGTTGAGGTTCCAGATCTCTTTGCTGATTTTTTATCTTGATGAACTGTCTAGGGTTGTTAATGAGGTGTTTAGGTCTCCAGCTATGATAGTGTTAGAGTCAATATCTTTTTTAAGCTTACCTAGAAGCTGTTTTATGAAAGTTAGTGCTCCTATGTTGGGTGCATATATGTTTAGAATGGATATTTCTTGCTGATGGATTGAACCTTTTACCATTATGTAGTGACTTTTCGTATCTTTTTAAATTTTCGATAGCTTAAAGGGTATTTTGTCTGATATTAAGACCATGACTCCTGCTTTCTTTTATGTTCCATTCACCTTAAATTTTGTTTCTCATCCCCTTAATTTGAGTCTGTGAGTGTCCTTTCTGGTGAGATTAGTTTCTTGGAGAAATATATTGTAGCCTCATGATATTTTATCCAATTTGCCATTCTATATATTTTCAGTGGTGCGTTTAGTCCATTCACATTCAGGCTAATTATTGAGAGGTGAGAGTTTATCCCTGTCATGAGGTTCTTATAGTGTTTGTTGTTTTTGTTGCTGTTTATTTGTTTGTTGTCTTTCTTTTGATGTGGGGGTTGACTCATGTGTGTTTTTAATCTTTATCCTGCATTCCTGTGAAGGGCATTGTTCTTTGTTTCCTTTCTTCTGTGTTTAATACTTTCTTAAGTGTTTCTTGTAAAGCTGATCTGGAGGCAGTGTAAAATCTTAGGGATTGATTGTATGGGAGGGATTTTAAACCTCCATCACTGAAGAAACTTAGCTTAGCTGGGTAGGTAATTCTTGGTTAAAATTGTTTATCTTTGAGAACTTTGAAGATTGGGTTCCAAGCTCTCCTAGCCTGAAGCATTTCTGTAGGTAAGTCTGCTGCTATTCTAGTTGGTCTTCCCCAGTAGGTAGTCTGACCTTTCTCTCTAGCTGACTTTAGAATTTTTTCTTTTATACCTACTTTGTGTAGGCAATTTAATATGAGTCTGGGAGTTGGTCTTCTCATTTGTTGTCTTTCAGGGATTCTCTGAATCTCTTGTGTTTGAATGGTCATATCACTGATGAGATGAGGGATGTTTTCTTGGATAATTTCATGGAATATTTGTTCCAGGGTATCTCTATCTCTCTATCTGCCTCAGGGATTCCAATTAATCTTAGGTTCAGTCTCTTGAAATAATCACTCATCTCTTGGAGATTTTGTTCTGTCTTTTTAAGTTTATTTTCTATGTTTTTAATGGTTTATGTTAGTTCCATTTTTTGGTCCTCAAACTCTGGGATACTTTCTTCTGCTTGGTTAATTCAGCTTTCCATGCTTATCAGTTTGTTGTTTGTTTGATTCACCATACTCTTTGTTGCTATTATCTCAGTTGTCAACTCCTTTGTTCTTCCTTTTTGTCTCTCCTTGCTTCTATTTATTCTCTCTATTAATATATTGATATCTGGATTTGTGGTTTGAGACCAGTCATTCTGGGAGCTCTTCATTGTTTGAGTTCCAGAGTCTGTTCTCAGTGACTGAACTCTCAGGGGACTATTTGAAACTCATATTCTTCCTTTGGTTTTTCTTCAATTGTGAAGGTTTTCCTCCCCCCCCCCTTTTTTTTTTTAAAAAAAAAAGCTCTTTAATTCTGTTGTTCAGTGATGGACAGATACCTTTTTTCCTATTTGTTCAATCTCCTATTCTTCCTTATGTAGATCCTCTGGTTTTGTTCAGTTCTGAAGCTGGACTAGGTGTGCAGGCCTGGGCTTTTTGCAGTTTTGAGATTTAATTGAGGGGGGAGCTGTGATTCAGAAGCTATCTGCAGTTCTCAGTATCTGCTGACAGGTATGTGGGCCCCCTGGTGCCACTCCCCACTGCTTGCCTTACAATCTGTCCATACAGTTGGGGCTCTGTTTGCCCACTGAAAGCAAAATGAGATAAGAAAAGGGAAAAGAATGGAAAAAGAAAATAGGAAGAAGAAAGGGAAGTTGAGAGACAGAAAAAGAGGAAAAATAGACAGGCATACCAAGTAATGAATAAACCAAGAGACAAAGACACCAAAACCAAAAAAGACAAAAACATACAGACAGTAATACAAACAGAAACCCCACTGTTAGTGTACTCTCCCTCAAAAACACCCATACATAAACAGAAAATCTAAAAAAAACCCAAAAAACAAACAGAAACAAAACAAGTACAAAAACATAAACAAAAATAGAGAAAAGATCAGTTGGGCATGGTAGCGCATGCCTGTAATTCTGGCTACTTGGAAGGCTGAGGCAGAAGGATCGCCGGAGCCCAGCAGGTCGAGGCTGCGGTGGCCAGGAGCGGCCACTGCATTCCAGTCTGGGTGACAGAGTGAGACTCCAACTCAAAAAAAAAAAAAAAAAATTAGAGAAAAGAAAAAAAGCTAAAACTGAAACAAAAAACAAACAAGGAAAAAACAAAAAACTAATAAACAAAAAACTTGCTCTCTGGCAATTTATATGAGTCCAGGTTCCTTTCAGACCTCTACCCTTAGGGAGCAGTTCTGGTCTCCAGCCCCTATCCCCCATGCTTAGCACAAGCTGATAGGGTTGCTCTCAGTGTGGGTCAGATGCCCCATAGTCTGCTGTAGGAGGAGGATAGATCAGATTCAGACTCACCCTACTCACCTTATCAGATGACAATGGAATAAAAATAAACATCAACACCAACAAATTTCCTCCCAAACCCACAAAGATGTGGCCACTAAACACTTTGATGCTAAACAACTCCTGGGTCCACATGAAAATCAAAACAGAGATTAAAAGATACCAGAAAAAAAATGAAAACAAAAAAAATCTTACCAAGACCTCTGGGATGCCATGAAAGCAGTAATAAGAGGAGAATTAATATCTCTATGAACACACTTGATGAAAATGGAAAGATCAAAAGTTAACAATCTAAAAAATTACCTAAGGAAGCTGGAAAAGCAAGACCACCAAAAAACATAACTTAGCAGAAGAATCCAGATCACCAAAATAAAAGCCCAAATTTGGGACATAGAAAGCAAAAAGATAATTTTAAAAATCAATGAAACAAAAAGCTGGATTTTTGAAAGGATAAACAAGATTGATGAACCCCTAGCTAGACTCACCAAGATAAAGAGAGAAAAAGTCCAAATAAACACAATCAGAAGTGCAAAAGGTCAAGTTACAACTGACCCTAAAGAAATACCAAAGATTATTAGAGACTACTATGTACACGTATATGAAAACAAACTTGAAAACCAAAAGGAAATGGAGGACTTTCTGATATCACACAAACTCCCCTAGTTGAAACAAGAAGAATTTGAGTCCCTAAACAGACCAATAACAATCCAGGAGATTGACTATGTCATAAGAAAATTACCTAGAAAAAAAAGCCCTTGACCAGATGACTTTCCAGCAGAATTCTACAAAACATACAAGGAGGAACTGATGCCAATCCTACTGAAAGTATTCCAAGCAATTGAGAAAGATGGAACTCTCCCTTAATCATTTTATGAAGCAACATCACATTGATACCTGAACCAGGTAAAGGTCCAACAAAGAGAGCTACAGGCCAATATCCTTGATGAACACAAATGCTAAAATTCTTAACAAGATTCTAGCAAACTCGATCCAACAACACATCTCAAAAATCATCTATAATGGTCAAGTAGATTTCATCCCCAGGATGCAGGGCTGGTTCAATATCTGCAAGATCATAATCATAATCAAATATGTCAACAGATGTAAAGACAAAAACTGCATGATTATATCATTAGATGTGGAAAAAACTTTTGATAAAATCCAGGACCCATTCTTGATTAAAAAAAAAAAACCTCTCATACATCTAGGCATAGATGGAACATACCTCAAAATAGTAAGAGCCATCTATGAGAAACACAGCCTACATAATGCAAAACAGACAGAAATTAGAAACATTTTCCCTGAAAAATAGAACAAGACAAGGAGGTCCCTCTCATAACTCTTGTCCAACATAGTTTTGGAAGTCCTAGCTAGAGCAATCAGACAAGAGAAGGAAACCAGGGGTATCCAAATAGGAGGAAGTTAAATGATCCCTCTTTGCAGATGACATGATTCCATACCTCAAAATCCAAGAGAATCTGTCAAAAACCTTCTTACTCTGATAAAGGACTTTGGCAAAGTCTCAGGGTACAAAATCAATGTGCAAAGGATAGTCACATTTCTATACACCAACAATAAACAAACAGAAACTCAAATAAAAAGTACAATCCCATTCACGATAGCCACACAAAAAAATGAAATACCTTGGCATATTCCTAACCAGAGACGTGAAAGACCTTTATAACAAAAACTACAAAACACTGCTCAAAGTAATCAAATATGGACTTCCAGCAAGATGACGATGGAACAGGTTGGACTGTGAGAATCTCTGCAAAAGCCAGCATCCATAAAGACCCTCTGTGTGAGTAGGCATATGCTGGTGAGTGAGTGAACATCAGTCTGAGGGAAGACTCGAATTCATGCACCTGGGGCTCACCTCTGAAGGTGACTGCAACCCCCCACCACCCTGAGATTAGAGCTGCTGGCACACAGAATCGTCTGCCATTCTGGGGACTCTCCTGAGAAAAGTCTGCCTAATACAGCTGATTCATCTCCTGGTGCCTGGCCCACACCATCACCTCTGACAGCAAGCAGCTTGAGCCCCGATCCAATCTACGAGTAGAGAAGATTGGGGAGTGATGAAAAGATGACCCCCCCCCCAGTGAGGGAACACCAACTGCAGCCATTTTCTCTATCCTGGGACCAGGCAGAGACCCACCTTCCCACTTGGCACCTAAGGTAATCTCATCAAACTCAGAGAGACAGACGCCCCTCCCCCATGCTGGATCAGACACAGACACATCAGAACTGAGTGGGAGACTTGACAGGCAGCAAAATGGGAGAGTCCAGATCTGATCCAACCTCCTCCCACAGTAGACCTGGGGTATCTGACCCAAGCTGAGAGCAACCCTATCAGCCAGCATTGAGAGCAGAAGGAAGGAGCTGGAGATCAGAGCTGAAAGGAAGTCGGACTTATAGGAACCACCTCAGAGCAAGTTGGTTGGTTGTTTGTTTTGTTTGGGGTTTTTTTGCTCATTTTTGTTTGTTTGTTGTTTTAACTGATTTTTTTTCTCTCTCTCTCTCTGTTTTTGATAATGTTCTTGTACTTGCTTTGTTACTGTCATTTTATTGGGTTTTTTTTTTTTTTTTTGGTCTTCCTATCTGTGTATGAGTATTTTTGAGGGAGAGTACATCAATGGGGGGGTTTTGCCAGTTTGTGTGTCTATATGATTGTCTGTATGTTTTAGGGTTTTTTTTTACTCTTTTCTGTCCTTGTTTGTGTCTTTTTTCATTTGTTAGTATGCCTGTCTGTTTTCCCTCTTAATCCTCTCTGTCTACCTTCCTCTCACCCCTCCATCCTTTTTCCATTCTTTTCCTTTTTCTTACCTCATTTTATCTTCAGGGAGCAAACCTATACCCCCACTGCATGGTCAGATTGTAAGGCAGTGGAGAGTGGGTTCCAGGGGGCCCACACACCTGCCAGTGGATACTGGGATCTACAGATAGATTCTGAATCACAACTTCCCCTCAATTAATTCACATACTTGCAAAAAGTACATCCTCCCATCAAAGTCCAGCTTCAGAATTGAACAAAGCCAGAAGATCCACATAAGGGAAAATAGGAGATTGAGCAGACAGAAGTAAAAGCTCCCCCCCTCATTCCTGAAAATATAATTAAAGAAGGGGGGGGAAGGAGGGAGGAAAATCTACACAAATGAAGAAAAACCAAAAGAAGATTATGGGTCTGATATGGACCCCTGGGAGGTCAGGCACTGAGAACACAGACTTCAGAAGGCAAACAATGAAGAGATCCCAGAATGATGGGACATACCCAATATCAAGACATTAATAGAGAGAATAAATAGACCTGAAGAGACAAGAGGAAAGAATGAAGGTGCTGATAACTGAGATAACAGCAATAAAGAATACAATGAATGAAATAAATAACAAACTGATAAGCATGGAAAGCAGAATTAGCCAGGTAGAAGAAAGAATCTCAGAGCTTGTGGGCCAAAATATGGAACTAACCCAAACCATTAAAAACATAGAAAAGAAGCTTTTAAAGCTTTTTAAAGACAGAGCAAACCTTCAACAGATTAACGATTATTTCAAGAGACTGAACCTAAGATTAATTGGACTTTCTGAGGTATAAAGAGAAACAGAGACCACTCTGGAACAAAGATTCGATGAAATTATCCAAGAAAACCTCCCTTATCTCATCAGTGACGTGACCATTCAAACACAAGATATTCAGAAAACCCTTGCAAGATGACAAATGAGTAGACCAACTCCTAGACACATAGTAATTCACCTACAAAAAGTAGGAATAAAAGAAAAAACCCTAAAAGCAGCAAGAGAAAAAGGTAAGACTACCTACAGGGGAAGACCAATTAGAATAGCAGCAGACTTATCCACAGAAACACTTCAAGCAAGGAGAGCTTGGACCCAATCTCCAAAGTTGTCAAAGTTTCAACTAAGAATTACCTACCCAGCTAAGCTAAGCTTCATCTGTGATGGAGAATTAAAATCTTCCCCAGATATTCAATCCCTAAGAACTCATGCTGCCTCCAGACCAGCTCTACAAGAAATACTTAATAAAGTATTAAACACAGATGAAAGTCAAAAAAGAACAACACTCCTCATAAGAATACAGGAAAAAGACAGAAAACACACATGAGTCAACCCAAAAATCAAAAGAAAGAAAACAAATAAACAGCAACAACAACAAACTCTATACGAACCTCATAGCAGGCATAAACTCTCATATTTCAATAAGTAGCCTGAATGTGAATGGACTAAATGCACCCCTGTAAAGACATAGAATGGCAAAATGGATAAAATATCATTAGGCAGCAATATATTGTCTCCAAGAAACTCATTTCACCAGAAAGTACACTCACAGACTCAAAGTAAGAGGATGGGAAGCAAATTTCTGGAGAACAGAGCACAAAAGAAAGCAGAAGTCACAATCTTAATATCAGACAAAATATCCTTTAAACTATCAAAAATTTAAAAAGATACAGAAGGTCACTACATAATGATAAAAGGTTCAATCCATCAACAAGAAATATCCATTCTAAACATATATGCACCCAACATAGGAGCACCAACTTTCATAAAGCAACTTCTAGGTAAACTTAAAAAAAGATATTGACTCTAACACTATCATAGCTGGGGACTTAAATACAAAAAGTCAACAAGGAGATCCAGACCTCAAAGAGATTCAGACTTGACCAAATGGACTTAACTGATTTCTACAAAATACTTCATCCAACAACCATGGAATATACATTCCACTCATCACCACATGGAAGGTGTTCTAAGATCAGCCACATCCTTGGCCATAAATCAAGTGTAAACAAATTTCATAAGGTTGAAATCCTGCCGTACACCTTCTCAGACCACAGTGGAATAAAAATAAACATCAACACCAACAAAGCTTCCCCAAAACCCACAAAGAGAAGGACACTAAATGGCATGATGCTAAACAATTCCTGGGTGAACATGGAAATCAAAACAGAGATTAAAAGATACCTGGAAACCAAGGAAAACACAGAAATATCTAACCAAAGTCTCTAGGATGCCATGAAATCAGTACTAAGAGGAGAATTCATATCTCTACAAACACATATGAAGAAAATGGAAAGATCACAAGGTAACATCCTAACAAATCACCTAAGGGAGCTGGAAAAGCAAGACCACAAAAACCATAGCATCAGCAGAAGAATCCAGATCATTAAGATAAAAGCCCAAATAAGGAACCTAGAAGACAAAAAGAAATACAAAAAATTAATGAAACAAAAAGCTGATTCTTTGAAAGGATAAACAAGATTTATAGTCACCTAGCTAGACTGACCAAGAAGTAGAGAGAAAAAGTCCAAATAAACACAATCAGAAATGCAAAAGGTCAAGTCACAACTGACCCTAAAGAAATACCAAAGATTATTAGAGACTACTATGTATACTTATATGGAAACAAACTTGAAAACCAAAGAGAAATGAAGGACTTTCTGACATCACACAAACTCCTCAAGTTGAAAAAAGAAGAATTTGAGACCCTCAGCAGACCAATAACAATCCAGGAAATTGACTAGGTCATAAGAAAATTACCTACTACCAAAAAAAGTCCTGGAGCAGGTGACTTTCCAGCAGAATTCTACAAAACATACAAGGAGGAACCGATACCAATCCTACTAGAAGTAGCCCAGGCAATCGAGAAAGATGGAACTCTTCCCAAATTATTTCACAAAGCTAACATCACATTAATACTCAATCCAAGTATAGATCCAACAAAGAAAGAGAACTACAGGACAATATCCTTGATGAACATAGATGCTAAAATTCTCAACAAGATCCTAGCAAATCAAATTCAAAACATATCTCAAAAATCATTCAACATGACCAAGTAGGTTTCATCTGCAAGATGCAGGACTTGTTCAACATTTGTAAGATCATAAACATAATTAAATACATCAACAGATGTAAAAACAAAAACCACATGATTATATCATTAGATGTGGAAAAAAGTTTTTGATAAAATCCAGTACTCCTTCTTGATAAAAACTCTTGAACATCTAGGCATATATGGAATATACCTCAAAATAGTAAGAGCCATCTATGAGAAACCCACAGGCAGCAATCTGCTAAACAGACAGAAATTGGAACCATTTCCCCTGAAAACCAGAACAAGACAAGGATGCCCACCCTCATCACTCCTTTTTAACATAGTTTTGGAAGTCCTAGCTAGAGCAATCAGACAAGAGAAAGAGATCAATGGTATCCAAATAGAAAAAGAGGAAGTCAAGTTATCCCTCTTTGCAGATAATATGAGTCTATACCTGAAAACCCAAGAGAATCTGTCAAAAACCTCCTTGCACTGATAAAGGACTTTGATAAAGTCTCAGGGTATAAAATCAATGTGCAAAAGACAATCACATTTCTATACACCAACAACAAACAAACAGAAACTCAAATAAAAAGCACAATCCCATTCACAATAGCCAGGAAAAAAATCAAATGCCTTGGCATCTTCCTAACCAGAGACATGTAAGACCTTTACAATGAAAACTACAAAACACTGCTCAAAGAAATTAATGACACAAACAAATGGAAAAATATTCCATGCTCATGAATTGGAAGAATCAACATTGTTAAGATATCCATCTTACCAAGGCAATCTACAAATTTAATGCAATACCCATTGAATTTCCAGCAGCATTCTTCACAGACCTGGAAACAACAATACGGGAATTCATATGGAAACATAAACTACCATGAATCACCAAAACAATCCTCACCAAAAAAAGCAGAGCAGGAGTTATCACACTCCCAGACTTTGAATACAAGAAAGTTATATTATAAAGTTACAATAAGCAAAACAGTCTGGTATTGGTACAAGAGCAGGCATATAGACCAATGGAACAGGATAGAGATTCTAGAAGCAAATCTCAATTTCTCAACCAACTCATCTTCAACAAAGCCTCCACCAACAACCACTGGGGAGAGGAGAATCTATTCAGTAAATAGTGCTGGGAAAACTGGCTGACTATCTGCAGAAGATTAACACATGACCCCTACTTATCACCATATAAAAAAATCAACTCTAAATGGATCAAAGACCCTCAAACTATAAGAATTTAGAAAATGCAGGAGACACCATTATGGAAATTGGAACTGGCAACCAATTCCTGATCAAAACCCCAAGTACCCATGCCATTAGAGATAAGATGGATAAGTAGGACGATATCAAACTGACAAGCTTCTGCAAAGCCAAAGAAACCATCAAGTGGGAAGATAGTCCACAGACTGGGAAAAAATATTGCCAACTGTATGTCTGGCAAAGGCCTAACATCTAAGATCTACAAGGAACTCAAATGTGCTGAAACGAAAAAACAAACAGCCACTTTATAAAGTGGGCAAATATATGAATAGACAGTTCTCAAAAGAAGACAAATGAGCAGCCAACAGATACATGAAAAAATGCTCAGCCTTACTAGTCATCAAAGAAATGCAAATTAGAACTACACTGAGATACTACCTAACTCCAATCAGGATGGCTATCATCAATAACTCAAACAACAACAGAGGCTGGAGAGGATGCTGCAAAAAAGGAACACTTTTACGCTGTTGGTGGGAGTGTAAACTAGTATAGCCTCTGTGGAAAACAGTGTGGCAATTCCTAAAAGATCTAAAAATCAACCTTCCATACAACTCTGCAATCTCTCTACTGGGAATATACCTGGAAGAACTCAAATCACTCTATAAAAAAGATACCTGCATACATATGTTTATTGAGGCATTGCTCACAGTAGCCAGAATATGGAATCAACTATACTGCCCATCAAAAGAGTACTGGATTTAAAAAATGTGATACATATACACTATGGAATATTATGCAGCCATAAAGAAGAACAAAATCATGAACTTCACAGCAACCTGTATGGACTAGAGTCTATAATACTGAGTGATCTTTCACAGAAACAAAGAACTGAGTATCACATGTTTTCACTCATAAGCAGACCTTGAACAATTATCATAATATTATAGGAAAAGTATTGGCAGTAGGAGGAAACTGCCAGGAGGGAAGTGGGGAAGCAGAATTGGCCATAGTGAGAATCTTCCTGGGGTGGGGGGGCACACCTCATCAACAAGGGTACCTGCATAATGAACATTTGTATACCTAACCCTGAATTGTACCCCACATCTTTAAAAAATAATAATAATAAATAGATAAATAAAATAGTGACCTTGGGCCAGGCTCAGTGGCTCAGCCTGTAATCCCAGCATGTTGGGAAACCAAGGCAAGTGGATTGCCTGCACCCATGGGTTCAAGACCAACCCAGGCAACTTGGTGAGACCTCGTCTTTATGATAAATCAAAAACATTAGTCAAGCATAGTAGTGCATGCCTAAAGTTCCAGTTACTTGGAAGGCTGAGGTGGAAGGATCACTGTAGTCAATCATGTTGACCCTGGGGTGGCTTTGAGCATGACACTGCACTCCAGCCTGGGTGATGGAGTGAGACTCCAACTCAAAAAATAAAAACAGAATAGTGACCTAGTCTTAAAAAAAAAAAAAAGAAAATATGACACAAATGGAAAAATATCCCATGCTCATTAATTGGATGAATCAACATCTCTAAGATTTCCATTACACCCCAGGCAATCTACAGATTTAACTCAATAACTATTAAATTATCAGCAGAGCTTCTCAGAGCTGGAAATGACAATACAAGAATTCATATGGAAACATAAACGACCACAAATAGCCAAAACAATCCTCAGCATTAAAACAAGCCATGAGGTATCACACTCCAAGACATTAAACTTTATTATAAAGCTATAATCAAAATAGCCTGGTATTGGTACAAGAACAGGCATATAGTCCAATGGAAGCAAATCCAGAAGTAAAACCTCAATTTCTCAACCAACTCATCTTTGACAAAGCCTCCACCACCAACAACTGGGGAGAAAAGAATACATTCAGTAAATGGTGCTGGGAAAACTGGCTGATCACATGCAGAAGATTAAAACAAGACCCCTACCTATCACCATACATGAAAGTCAACTGTAAACAGATCAAATACCTAAATGTAAAACTTCAATCTATGAGAACCTTAGAAAATGCAGGACACAACCTTATGGAAATTGGCACTGGCAACCAATCATGCCATAAGTGATAAGATAGACAAGTGGAACCTCATCAAACTGACAAGCTTCTGCAAAGTCAAAGAAACCATCAAAAGAGCAAGAAGACAGCCCACAGACTGGGAAAAATATTTGCCAACTGTATATCTGACAAAGGCCTAACAGTTAGGATCTACAAGGAACTCAAATGTGCCAAAAAGAAAAAAACAAACAGCCCCATTACAAAGTGGACCAAAGATATGAATAGGTACTTCAGAGAAGAAGACAAATAAGCAGCCAACAGATACATGAAAAAATGTTCAGCCTCACTAGTCATCAAAGAAATGCAAATTAAAACCACACTGAGATACCACCTAACTCCAGTCAAGATGGCCATCAAAATAACTCAAAAGCAGCAGACGCTGGAAAGGATGCAGGGAACACTTCTACACTGCTGGACAGAGTGTAAACTAGTACAACCTCTGTGGCAAACAATTTGGCAATTCCTAAAAGGTCTAAAAATCAGCCTTACATATGACACTGCAACCCCCCTACTGGGAATATACCTGGAGGAACTCAAATCACTCTATGAAAAAGATACCTGCACATACATGTTTATTGCAGCATTGTTGACAATAGCAAAAACATGGAACCAACTGTGCTGCCCATCGAAAGAGGACTGGATTTAAAAAATGTGGTACAAGCCAAGCTCGGTGGCTCAGCCTGTAATCCCGCACCTTTGGGAGGCTGAGGTGAGTGGATTGCCTGAGCCCGCGGGATCGAGACCCGCCTGGGCAGCAAGACCTCATCTCTACAATAAATCAAAAAATCAGTCGGGCGTGTTAGCGCATGCCTGTAATTCTGGCTACTTGGAAGGCTGAGGCGGCAGGATCGCCGGAGCCCAGCAGGTCGAGGCTGCGGTGGCTGGGAGCGGCCACTGCACTCCAATCTGGGCGACAGAGTGAGACTCCAACTCAAAAAAAAAAAAAAATGTGATACATATACATGATGGAATATTACACAGCCATTAAGAAGGGTAAAATTACGAACTTCATAGCAACTTGGATGGACGTAGAGTCTATAACACGGAGTAATCTATCACAGAAACAAGGAATTGAGCATACATGTTCTCACTCATAAGTGGACCTTGAACAGTTATCATAATACTATAAGAAAAGGATTGTCAGTAGTGGTAAATTGCGAGGGTGTGGTGTGAGATTGGCAATAGTGGAATTCTGCTGGGGACTGGGGGGCACACCTCATCAACAAGGGTGCCTGCATAATGAACATTTTTATACTTAACCCTGAATTGTATCCTACATCTTTAAGATAAAAAAAAACAACAAAGAAAAAATAAATAAAAATACACAAACTAAATGTGGACTGTGACCTAAAGCTTAAGTGCACCATTATCAAACCCAATCAACAGACTCTGTTAAAAACTTGGGAAACATCAATCTTCTAAATCAGGGATTGAAAAGTATTTTCTATTAAAGACCAGATAGTAAACATGTTATGCTTTGCAGATCGTGTAGTCTATGTCATATCTACTCAATTCTGCCATTATAGCACAAAAATAACTGTAAACAATACCTAAATAAATGAATATGGCTATGTTTTTCTAAAAAAAACCTTATGCATACTAAAATGTGAATTTTCTATCATTTTCATATATCATAAGGTAGTATTCTTTTGTCTTTCTTTTTCTTTTCTTTTCTTTTTTTTCTTTTGAGAAAGCAGGAGTTTATTAAGAAGACAGAGAAGCTCCAGCAGTGGGAGGGGGCCCGAAAGAGGGTTGCCCTTCTTTTTTGTCTTGCAACAATTTAACATGTAAAAGTCATTCTTATCTCACAGGTACTACAAAAACAGGTGATGGATCAAATTTGGTCTGTGGGCCATAGTTTCCCAACTTTTGGTATAAAGTATTTTTTTTAACTGCTAATGTTTAAAATATAATTCACTTCCATTTATGACATTGTAATAATAAATGTTTCTTGGTCTAAAAGTAGTGGTCTTTGTGTGGGTCAACTCACAAGTGGCTGGTGAAAAATGAAAACAGACACTGCTTGGATTGTGTGGCCTTGGGTAAATTTATTTGCAAAACTGTAACAATTACAATATTTTCCTCCACAGATTTTCATGATGAATAAATAAGAGAAAGCATGGAAAACTTTTAGAATAGGTGCAAGGGACATAATAAGAGCTCAATAAATGATAGGTTATTAACAGTCCACAAGTCTCTGGTCGAATTGGCAAGACTGTCTTTAATGTGAAAACAGATATTAGTACCTACAGCCAGCAAATTTTTACTATTCCCATCTCATTGGCTAGAACATCCTAATGGTGGTAAGGGTGCAAATTAGCATTCGATTCTCTTAACTCCTCTGATTCTTCTTCTAGTCTCATCAAGAAACATCTTCTAACAACAATTTGGCTGCTCATGTAGTCTATTTTCAGACAATCTCGGGCTCTATAGTCTTGCACTTTTGTCAATATTCTTTTTTGTAACTAACTGTAAACTCGAGGTTTTCTAAAAATAAGGTTTCTGAGGTCAAAGGCTGAAGATCAGACCTTGAAACTTGGTCAGCTCACCAAGGTATTGAGAGGTGCTCATGAGGGCCATCTCAAAGAGCACCTGCAGCAAGCACCATGTAATCATCTTGATATTGTCAACCCCACGTAGGTGCTAAGCAAGCCATTCTAGTTGAACAATTTCACTCTGAGGGTTCTTGAGACTTAAATATACTCCAGGTCGGCCGAGTGTGGTGGCTTATGCCTATAATCCCAGCACTTTGGGAAGCGGGGGTGAGAGGATTTCCTGAGCCTTCAGGTTCAAGACCAGCCTGGGCAACATGGTGAGACCTCGTCTCTACAATAAATAAAAAATGTAGCCGGGTGTGGTGGCGCATCCCTGTAGTTCCAGCCTGCTTGGAAGCCTGAGGTGGAAGGATCACCTGAGCCTAGCAGGTCGAGGCTGCAATGGCCATGAGCAGCATGCCACTGCACTCCTGCCTGGGCAACAGAGTGAGACTCCAACTCAAAAAAAAAAAAAAAAAGAATACTCCAGATCCTCTGCTTTGGTGCTTCAGAATTCAGAGAAAGATTTGGCAATTAGGTGAAGAGAGCTTTTTAGTAATCAGATCACATAAAGCAGCTAAAATAAAATTTTAGAAACTGGAGAGAATAATTTTTTAAAGCGTTGGTAAAGAGAAGAAAATAACTAGAAGAAAGAGGTATTTTCATCACATCAACATTATTCATTCTGCTTTTGTCAGAAATATTTATTAAAACACCAGTAAACCTCCTGCTATTTAAGATCTTTTAAAATACGCATTGTGTGTACGGGCTTTCCATACAGACACAGGCGAAGTGTGCCAGCATGTTATTGGTTAGCTGTTGTCAGTATGAACCTCAGCTGTCTTTTGGGGATCATTCTAGGCTGTGGGAAATTGCATTGCACCAACTAATGAGCAATTTGTGGTAGAAGGTAGGAGACTCTGCCAGACTCATAGAAGTGTTCATCAATGCTTTAATACTTCTTCATCCTGATTGCATTTGTTAGCTTCTTACCTAATGTATTTCTAAGTAACAGTGGAGATTTTTTGGTCAGGTTTTCACTATAAATGTGTTTCTGATTTTTTTCCTTTTGCCATGTATATTCTTTCCTTTTATATGCAAGACAAATTCTTTTAGCCTGCAAGTAGAGCTAAGCACTCTCAGAGTAACTGACTCATTTAGCGGTGCTTGGCTTCCTGTGCTTGTCAGCGGCAGGTGACATTTAGCACAGGCTTTATCTCAGTTGTGGTAATTACTGGGCTGACATGAGCTCTCATACACAGCACAGATTGTTTTCAGCAGATGTAACCAAGCAACTCTGCTTTCTCTGGAGCAGTTTATCTGGCTTTCAAATTGTGGCATTCCACATAGACACACGCGCACACGTATACAAACACACAAATAGTTTAATGTCATTTTTATGGAAATAGTCACTCTTTGTTGCTCTGACTATATTGATTTATGCCATGAGGTGATGGAATGAGATATCTTCATTGTATGCAACTTCGGCATTACACGCTGGTAGTGCATCCTATTAAACAGAAAGGTTATTGTTATTGTAATGTATCTCAGCAGTGCACCAAATGCGACTTTAATGATGTAATTAATATGCTTGGATTTGCTATTTGATATCTTAAGGCACCAATTGTGCTACTGATGGGATAGCAATGATTATTCTTTTAAAACTGTGGGAGCAGCATTTTTTTCCTAGAAAAATTGAAATGCGAAGAAAATGTTTTAATAAAAGAAGTCTCTATACTAACAACACTTAATTATTTGTGTCAAACATATGTTAGTGATGAGCAACTTTCAAGATAAATCCAGTTCAAACAACTTAACATTATCAATATTTAATCAAATTATTTATTCTGAATACCTAGATATGAACAAAAAGAAAAGAGAATAGCCTGGTCCTTTGATATTTCCAGTTTTAATTGACAGTCTCATATTTCCAGACTCCAAGATTACTCTGATCAGTTGATAATTACATTACAAAAACACACAATTGTCCAGAACTGTAATTCAAAACATGTCAGTTGCATTATCTTTGCTTTAAACTGTAATTATTTAAATGTTCAAATTTTCATTTAAACAAATTATGTGAGTAGACATCATGCTGTTTGAAGTATGGACACAAGATGTAGAATTCCTAATAATAAATTGCTACATTGTAGATTGTGAAATATATGCAGGCTTCTGGCCAAGGGTTCTGAGTGAAGTGATGGACTGATAGCAGTAAGTTTGAAAGAGGCTTAGGTCAGGTCAGGGCTGAAGTAAAAAGATGAATGAGAACCTAGCTAATCAGAGGAGAGTTAGTTGCCCAGTGCTTCTAGGACCAGAGAGTAAGAGCAAGAGTGAGAGTGAGAGAAAGAGCTAGAGAGAGAGGGAAAGCTTGGACATACTACTTATTACCATTTTTCATTTGTTAAAAAAAGATGAAAAAAAAATCTTAGAGGTATTTCTAAGACCTTTAAATGTTATAAAAAATGTTGGATAAATTGAGGTTGAGCCAGATTGTAATTATGCAAAATAAAGCTTTTTGTTAAGTAGAATTTCCATAAGAAATTTTAACCTCTGGCATTTAAATAGGAAGGCAAGGGCTGAGGTGCCATCATGAATAAATGTTAAACCTGTGCAAGATACGAACTTATCAAAAAAATTAAAAAGAACTTTCTAGCTTGCCCTCAAATTCCATCAAGGGAATTAGTGTATTGTATGAAAGTGTCTGCCTCTTATTATGCTGAGCAGGAATATGAAATAAAAATACTAAGTGACAGTTAACCTTATATAGTACTTTACTTCATTATGAGGGAAGCTGTCATTTGACGGAACTCACCTACATTACATAAGGTATTTTAAACGGCAGCTATCTTTTAAGTATGCATTTACTCATAATACCATTTTTAAACAACCTAATGTTGATTGAAATTAAAATTCCATTCACTTGACACAGATTGCACCTTTATCTAGTGTAAATGCCTCTAGTGCCAGGAAATTCCAAATTCTGTGGCAATCGATAATTAACCTCATGGTTATGACTGATGCTCAGGTTTCTAGTATGATGTACATGTTTACAAGCACTTATGCAAAGAGAAGGATAACGTTTGTACTGTCTTATTTCTTTCAGGATTTTCCCTGCCCAGAAAAATGAAGGAAACCAGATGGGCCAGACAATGAAGGGAGAAAGATTCTGAGTCGTAAGAATACCTAAGTTCCAATGCAGAGTGGCCTTCTCCCACCTTCCCAGTCTTGGGCTCCATTATGGAAAGTCATTGAAATTTGCCACTTACCTTCCATGCAGAGTGGTTAGCAAATAATCATGCTGATGTGTCTGAAATCTTTACAGGGTAGTCCTGATATTACTTTTAAGGGTTATCTGTTGAAGTTAAATCTCAGAAAGTCTCCTAACAACCATTTCCCATATAAAACATCCACTCTCTTTGAAAAGTGAATTTCAGGCTTAGTAAAAATCATCATAATAACAGGGCTGAAAACCGAATCCTTCCACTTCTTCCTTATAGTCCACAAGAGAGAAAAAAACCATGCTAAAAGTATCCTCCCAACAAGATGAAAGAGAACAGACTGTAACCAGCCCAGCATACAGTCTGCACCAGGCCACCAACATGTGGGATCAATGCGCAGCTGCGGGCTACCTTTTGAGAGAGACCCTGTCTCACAGCCCATCACTTAGAGGTCATAATATTTTAGTGGCTCTTCTCTCTGAACAGAATAAAACCTGCAGATAGTTAAAGAGAATGAAAGTTCTTTTAAAGCAATGGGGTGGAAGTAAGGGTAAAGGAAGTTGATGAAAACCAAATGTCTCCCATATGGTTCCACACAGAGTTGTTGGAAGGCCATATAAAAAATTAATCCAACTCATATAATTCTGCTCAAAGCCAAATATTATGTGCATATAATAAAAATATGACTCACATATGACATATCTGTTTTGTTTTTTATTACAACCTTATGTGATGCAGCATTAATCTGTCCCAATAATTAATTCCTAAGGTTGCAATTTATTGAGATTTTTTTCTTACATGTCAGGACCCAACATAGTTGAGAATAAAAGAGATATCTCTTCCTACCTCAGAAAGTAAAAGGATTATGACCATTTGCCATCCCTCCAAATGATCAAATGATGATAATGATGGTAATGTGTGTGTGTGTGTGTGTGTGTGTGTGTGTGTGTATTTAGTGATTATTATCTTTCACATGTTAAGAGATAGTTAAATTCTAACAAAGCTCTGTAATCCACTGATAGAACAAGTTGTGAAGTTAAAGCACCATTTTCTGGCTTTTGTTTTCACCTAAATAGTTTGGATGGCAACATTTTCAAGACATGATCTTACAGATAATTTTAGTAAAAACAAATGGCAGAAAGAGTGGACTTGAGCAAGGTCAGATGTGTAAGCAAGACCATTCTTAAGTGTATACGGAGCCCAATTTAACTTGTTTTTCTCTGGAAAACATATGCAGAATGAGATGAATCAAGGTGAATCATGAACCAAGTGAATAATTCAAGGTCTCAATGCCAAACCAGATACTACATACGAAGCACACACAGACATTGATTTATTTAGCAGTGAAGTTTGTGCCAATTAGTAAGCAGTTATACAGGTTTGTGATAAAATACTGCCCTCCTTCAAAGAGGGATTGAGAGCCTTGCAAAAGGTTTATCCTGTAGACAAGAGGCCAAGATTCTATGTTAAATATTAGGCATTAAATAAATATTATAAATACTTAAGGTTGTTCCTGGCCCCCTTAGGCAGAATTAATCGTTTCCTAACATTTATTTGCCTGGAAATTTTATATGTCTCTGTTAGAACGCATTCTCACTTAACTATAACTGTTAACTTGTCTTTTTCTCTTAAGAGACTGTGAACATTTTGAGGTTACTTATTGCTGTATTCATCTTTATTTTCCCCAAATGCCACACAATACTTAAGACATCCTGATACTTGATGAGTTAATCCTATATCTATTGTGCCCATTGTTTCAAACATTGCACTGAGTACTAGAGATTCAGAATTGATGAGACCCAAGTCCTGCTTTTATTGAGCTCACAATCTGGAAGGAGCATGTCTAGGCTAATGGACAATTACAAGAACAAGATACTGTGCTCATCCACTACTAATGTTCACATATGCTGTAATGGATGTACAAGCAACAAGGGGCATTCAGGACATCTTCTATTCCTTAAACTCTCCATGGGTTCATTATAAGTGGATGATGCAAAAACCTAGTTGGGTCAGAAAAGAGCCTTTCACTGACTCCATGTTTTGATGATGCCAGCTGAAAGGGGATAAGCAGGATTATAAGAATTAATGGAACATTTGAACAGCTCTACCTAAAAAGTTAATTAATTAATTAACTGACACAAATAAAAGTGTCAAATCCTGGGAACAAGAAAAATTGGGAAGTCACATTCCCTAATGATGAGACTGAAGACACACTCTCTAAAAGACTTAAGAAGAAAGACTAGAAAGATGCATAGACTTCATGACAGAGTGATATGACAGACAGAAAAACTGTAAAACAGCCCCATACTATGGTTGACAAGCAAGATTGCTAGTAAAATATGAAGGTTAAAAAAAGTCTAACGATAGCTCTTAACTGGAAACAGGCTAAGTAGTAAACATGAAAATCAAGCTATTTCATCCAGTAATTTTGGGGTTCCCCACAGACAGCACCCCACTCATATCTCTGTAGAAGCATGTCTTGCCTGAGCCCTGACTTGAAAGCAGAGTTTAGATTAACTTCATAAACGGTGGCTGATGATCCTTTGATGGCATTTATTTATGTGCATTGCCATATATTGGTACTTTAAAAAATATATTCTATATTTATTTTGTTCTGTTTTTGAGGCACTAGACATGACTGGAGACAACGGAGAGGACATGAGGTGGGAAGGAGAGTGCTACAAGGCTAATCAGTGGGTTTCTGAGTTCCTGTAAGGCAACTACAGTGTCTCCAGAAAATAGTTGAGGGTATTTTCAAGGATTATGAATGTTGTATTAACACTAAGTGACAAAAATAAAAGCCATTGATGTCAATGAGGCATCAGAGTTACACCAAGGCTGCTGAGAACTGGGGGCATTTGATACATTGTGATATCACCAATCATAGTGAGCTACACTTTATCTGCTGTCATTCTACTTTCTCCCCTAGAATCTGATTATCTTGCCTCTTCTCTCTTATTTCCTTTTTCACAGCTCTTGAAACCTTTATTTTTTTTTCCTTTGGCAGGTGGGAATGTTTTACTCTGGTGGATCTACATATTCTTATATGCATTTCTTTTCATACCTCAACTCATTTTTTTCTTTATAAATTTTCATGTCTTGATGCTTTAGAAATTATGAAAAGCTGGGCTCAGTGGCTCAGCCTGTAATCCCGTGACTTTAGGAGGCTGAGGTGAGTGGATTGCCTGAGCCCGCGGGTTCGAGACCCGCCTGGGCAGCAAGACCTCATCTCTACAATAAAATTTAAAAATCGCCTGGGCGTGGTAGCGCATGCCTGTAATTCCGGCTACTCTGAAGGCTGAGGTGGAAGGATTGCCGGAGCCCAGCAGGTTGAGGCTGCGGTGGCCGGGAGCGGCCACTGCACTCCAGTCTGGGTGACAGAGTGAGACTCCAACTCAAAAAAAAAAAAAAGAAATTATGAAATTAGTACAACTTATTATAATAAGTTGAACAATATAACAAAAATTTAAGTCAATGCTAATCATCTCATTCCTGCACAGGCTCCAAACCTCTAATTCTACCTCCACTGGGGTAACCAACATTAACATCTGATGCCTATTATTTGCCCTTTGCCCTTGCTGCCATATAAATACATACACATATGTAGGGAACGTATTTCTTTGTTCTACCAGAATAGGATAATAAATATATCTCCCTTGCATCTTGCTTTCTTCACTTAACAATATAACTTGTATATCCTTAAAAATCAACAGACATAAACTTAATTCTATTTTTTAATCTATATACACACAGTGTAGTGCATTTTAAATAAATTGGTTCACGCCATTCATGATGAATTTAGAACCAATTTATTAAATACATATTCAGAAAAGGGCAAACAGCATAAATGTACATACTTGTAGCTTAGTGTATTTTATCACAGTCAACATGTCTATTTAACCTCTATCCAGATGAAAAAATATCGAATACAAGAAAAATTCCAGAAGCTCCCTTCTCGTTCACAGTCACCACTCCCATGCTCAATTTTTACTATCCTACTTCAACATCAAGATTAGTTTTGCCTTTTTAAATATTTATATAAATGAAATCATCAGTATGTATGTCACTACATCTGACTTCTTTCATTCAAAAGGTGATTATGAGTTTCACCCATATTTTTGCATTCATTTTGTTCATTTTCTTTGCTGTATAATAGTCTAGTATACAAAAATAACAATACTTTTTTAAAAAAGATGTGGGGTACAACTCAGGGTCAGGTATACAAACATTGATTATGCAGGTACCTTTGTAGATGAGTTGTGCTCCTCTCTCCCCTAGCAGTTTCCCTCAACTGCCAATCCCACCCACCTCCCTTGGAAGTGTCCCACTACTGCCAATTCCTTTCTTATAGTATTATAATTGTTCAATTATAATTGTTCAAGGTTCACTTATGAGTAAGAACATATGGTAGTCTGTTCTTTGTTTCTGTGATAGATCACTGAGTATGATCGATTCTAAATCCATCCAAGTTGCTGTGAAGTCCATATGTGTGTTTGTTTGCTCTTCTTTATGGCTGCATAATATTCCATAGTGTATATGTACCACATTTTTTTAATCCAGTCCAGTTTCGATGGGCAGGATGATTGGTTCCATGTTTTTGCTATTGTGAATAGAGCTGCAACAAACATATGTGTGCAGGTATCTTTTTTGTAGAATGATTTGAGTTCCTCTGGGTATATTCCCAATAGGGGAATTGCTGGGTCATGTGGAAGGTCAATTTCTAGTTCTTTCAGAAATGCCACATTGTCTTCCAAAGAGGTTACACTAGTTTGCATTCCCACCAGCAGTGTAGAAGTGTTCCTTTTTCTCTGCATCCTCGCCAGTATCTGTTATTGTTTTATTAATCATGGCCATCTTACTGGGGTTAGGTGGTATCTCAATGTGGTTTTGATTTGCATTTCTCTGATGATTAGTGAGGCTGAGTACTTTTTCATGTGTCTGTTGGCTGCCCATATATCTTCTTTTGAGAAGTGTCTATGCATGTCTTTTGCCCACTTTTTAATGGGGCTGTTTGTTTTTTTCCTTTCAGCATGTTTGAGTTCCTTTTAGATCCTAGATGGAAAATAACACTACTAAAGAGCAGTTGGGTTGATTCTAGACTGAGAATTAATATAAATAATGCTGTTATCAATCTCAAAATATGAAAGCTTCTCAAAAATTTGTTTCTTATATATTTATATATATTTATAAAAACAAACCTTTTATCACAAAACTTTTGTTCCTACCACTAGCATCAAAAGTCTGTTGTAATTCAAAGTTGAAGTTTGAGTGATTCATTTTTCTCTGTATTTCTAAAATACCAAGGACAGTATGAATAACATCTTCTGGCTGCTTGGACTCCAGGCTAGAAACTCATGTTCTTATTTTTTTATTTAAAGATATGGGGTACAATTTAGGATTAGGTACATAAGTGGTCATCATACAGGTGAAGTTTGGGCCTTCTATTGGTCCTGATTTCACCTGGTTTGGGATCAGGTACCTTTATTGACTGAACCTCATGTTTCAAGGAAAGGCAGATTGAAAGACACAGGAAAAAACATTTAGCATTCTACAACAGTAATGTTTCAGTAGGAAGAATGGTAATAACCGCTTCTGTAAATATTAACATCAAAACTAGAAGACAGGAATCCAAGGTTATAGCCAACAGGATCTAGAAAGAATTATTGAAGAATTTCAGTTTGTCCAACAAAAGATTGAAAAGGACAAAGAGGATGTGGAGTTGGCTTGAAGAAGGGAGCTAAACTCTAGAAAGAAAAGTTGAAGCAGGAAAATTTGAAAGATGAATAGAGATGATTAAGAAAGTAGTGCAGTAGCGAACAGACTTTAAAAAATGGGAATGCATATATCTAATTCTGAGTGGTTTCCACTGCTTTGATTATGCTATTTTCCATATTTCTGAATACAACTGATTGTTATTTGTGTATTTCATAGTTGTGAATTCATGTACTTGCAAATATATTTGTAACACCAAAATCAATACTGGAGGTATTTTCAGTCATTTGCAGACATGTGCAGAGAGCAGTGAAAAATTTGGAGTCACCTGAAGTGCCCATCCCTAGCTGAGGTAATGCTCTGCCTTTTTGTTCCAGTTCTCATACTGTAAGCAAGTATCCTTTCTGCAGTCTATTTAGTGCCACATTTTTACCCTTGTGCTTTTTGCTGGTGATTCTGTTTTAAATAGCCTCCAAGCATATAGTGCTGAAGTGCTGTCTAATGTTCCTAAGCCCAAGAAGGCTGACTATGATGCATCTTACAGAGAAAATACATATGTTAGATAAACTTCGTTCAGGCAGGAGTTATAGTCCTGTTAGCCATGAATTCAATGTTAATGAGTTAACACTATATATTCAACATGGTGTCTTTAAATAAAAACACACATAAAGCAACGTTATGTATTGATCAGTTGTCAAAATGGGACCAGAGGCTTGCAGGAATCTAACCCTATATGTTCCTTAGAAGCAATAATCATTTGCTAATTCACTACTCACAGTGACTTTATAAAGCATAACTACATCAAATAATAAGAATCAACTATATTTAATAAAGTTTGCTGCAAAGGTCTTTTCTGGGGAACTTGATACACCTTTGAATGGAGGCAAAGGTATAAAACAGAAAAAGAGACTAAACAGTGTATCTAAATTATGCTGTGTAGTCAGGGATTATTCATTGGTAGTGTTGTAATACTGAATAACATCAGTTCTGTATGAACATAAAAGCTCCTAGCCCAGAAGCTGATACTGACAAGCAGTTTAAACATGCTTGTGTGTGCTCAAATAACGCCTTTAGTATAACATCTTCATCTGGAAGATGAACGCTGTTCCATCTATCAATCTTCAGGGAATATTGGCAGCATAAAAGTGACAGTGTCTAAAAAATGTTAAGAATATTTTTTAAAAGAATTGCATTATGAGGGTCTTCTTAATTATTGTGAAATAGAATACAATAAAATATTCAATTAAAGTTAGTATATAGCACATTATAGAACTTCCACTCGAGATCAATGTGATTTATATTCCTAAATCTATAATTAAGAAAAAAGGTTTATCTTTTTAATTTTAAAACAGATTGTTAAAAAAAATCAAGTAGTTAGAATACACAAACAGTCAAACATGATAGTATCATAATTTATAGTAAATTCTGCAAGAGCACAGAATCTACTAATCATTTTTAATGTCTTGTCAAATATAAAATGAAGGTCAAAATGAAGTGAAAAGAATATAATGCAAAAATGAAACCTCAGCATCAGACTAGTTCTGACTCTGAGTGTTTGTTACGGTAATAATTTTTTCCCTTAAATTTGCTTTAAAATCAAACTCTATAAGAAACCAACAAAATAATATGCTATGATACTATTAAAGGAATGGCATTGCCCATTGAATATCTTTTAGCATGAATCAGTAGTAGTACTATTAATTTCTCCCTTTTTAATGCACACTTTAGCTAGCACATGACCCATACCATGGAACATCAGTTACACCCCAGGGACCAGACATTAACAGCATGTGCTACGAGTGGTTTATTTTACAATTGCTGTGAAATAAAAGCTGATGGAAATGAGCCACTGGTGAATTACTTGCCAGCAAAAAACAACAATGTTTGTATCACTACTGCAAAATTCTGTCCCAGAAGGGGGGTGAGGGTGGAGGTTTACTTGTATTGTTCACACAGAAATGTAGAGATAAAGGAGGTAGAGATAGTAAACAGTTAAGTCTGCTGTTATTTATCGCAGTTTATTGCAGTTGAGCAGAATACGTTTTAGCAGCTGAAGTCCTGTGCCACAGCTAATTAAAGCACAATTTGGACACACACACACAAAAATAAAATAATAAAATAAAAATTATTTCCAAATAAACTACAGTTCATCAGTTATTTTCCTCTCATAAAAGAAACATTAACATGATTTCAATCTTTTGATGTAGGTGATCCTTCTAGACCTATAAGGAGGAAGAAAATTAAAATCTCACAGCAGGTTCTTCATGGAACCAATTTATCTCTGTTTCTTTCTTTTTTTTTTCCTTAATTTAAGAACATTGCTTATCCCTTTTCTATTAAACTCAGTCAATATCAGATATCTTTATGTTCTCATAGAAGATATGCAAATAGACTCAGATATTTTTCTATACTTGCAAAAATAAATAATTCTAACTCAAAAATAATCTATACCCAAAGACCTTATCTACCTTAAATAAATGCACTTGATTTATTTAAATATAATGCTCAAATGTAATATCAATTACTTCCAGATTCTTGTTCTAAACAGGATTTAATCTGTTAACCTCTCACCTTCCTTTGAAGAGAGTAGAAGTGAGCAACATATGTAAAAAAAATGAAGTTTGCAAGAATAAAATGGCACAATGGTATACACTAAAAGCAAATAGACCCGTTAATTATCCTGCTTACAGGTTTACACACACACTTTTGTCTGTGATTAACTGGATTGTACAGCTGTTGTTCCCTTTGCTGAAAGATTTGACCTTTTGCTTAAGTCCAATCTAACACAAGGAAATCATTATTCATTTCTCTCCTACTCAAAGTCTAGATGCAGATTTGAAAAATGTTATTTATTGTCTGGCTGTTAGTCTTTAACGTACAGCAGTTATTACTAAAGGAGACAGCTGGCTGCATAGACCTATCCTTTACTGCCCCCAAGGCCACGCATACCTAATTCAAGGATATCAGATAATGGTATGTGGCATGATTTACATGTAGAGAATTCAGAATTCATTGTGAGCCTATTTATAACTACAGCACCGTCGATAGAGAAGATGATTTAATAGAGGTTGTAAGGGTTTTCTGACAAGAGGCATTAATATTAGAACCCTTTCCCAAGTGCTGCAAACAGTGGTGCAGAGCTATAGCCGCCTACGTTATTTTTCATTGGCACCCGTTTTTCTGTTCATTAGCACTTGCATTCCTGGGGTTGGGAAGCCACTGTTTTAACACTAATTTGTATGTAATGAGCATATTCAATGCAAGGAGACTCTCCATTAACAGAAGCCGAAAAAAAGCAGCAACTCTGATGAAAAAGGACATCTAATCTCATGGAAATTTAACAAGTCCAGTTTTTGCAGACGTTATTTGGAAAACCAATGGTGTGCTCTCTAAATGGTCAAGGTGGATGATAAAGATTCTATAATGCCTTTTCAAAAGAGTTAGAAACAGAATGATGTCTTAGCCAATACATCTCCCTTCAATAAAACTAACTCTAATGGATGAGGCTGCCTCTGGGTATTGCTAAGAACATACAGGCAGGTCTATTTGCTTACACAGACATTGCCCGCCAATTACTTCAGAAGACATTTTCAGATGGTTTAAGTATTTTTTTTTAAATTATATATGACACCGTTATCTAACAGTTATGAGAATTAACCACACATCTGAAAATGCAGTTTAATGAAGCATGTTATCAAAGAAGTCTTCTTGATTAATAAGACTTCTGGTTTACAATAGATGAAACAAATCAGCACCTTTGGTGGTGCATTATATTTTTTATTTGAAACGTAAAACCAGTGTTCTCTATCAAACAATTTTCATGTGAAATGCGTCGCTAAAGACTGGAACTGGTTGACATTTATTTTGAAAAGCATGTATACAATAGCTTTAAGGGGCATGTTGCATTTGGGGAAAAATATTTCCTCTAGGTTACTATCAATTCAAGTTCAAACTTTAGAAATCTTTAGATGCCATAATGAATGGCTAATATGCACCAGGTTAGATTTTATTGTTTGTTTGTTTCATTTTTTTAAAAGATTCTGATGTATGAATTTGATTTAATTTCTTGGGTTAATTTAATTTAATTTAATTTCTTGGGTTATCATTATTTTAATTTAACTTCTTGGGTTAATCATTGTAACCGACTAATGGTTCTTTAAAAAAAATTCATCATATATATTTAAAAATCTAAGAAAAATGAAAGTAGTCAGTGGAAAAATAATGTCCCTAGTACATGAATTATCCCAAATGCAAGAATATCCAGCACTATTCCTATTTACTGTGCTGTTTCCTGTTGTTACTGCACTTATATATGTTTGAGTGTGTGCATTCAATTGCCTGGAATTATGGCAGTGTAGAAAAAAGCACGAAACTCACACTATGCAAACTATCCTGTATAAACCAAAGGGAAACAAGACACTCTAGTTTCATTTGGCTCATAACAATTGATAACAATATGCCTTCTTGAAAACTCAGGGTTGGACTTATTTCATATTGTTTATACATTGTCATTTCCATTTTTTCAAGAAGGCTAAAAGGCAAACATAACAAAGACTATCAAAACTAAGACAGATGGTATGAATCTGTATTCTTGGACTTTTATCAAAACAAATGAAAACAGAATTAAGTTGTTTTGAAGAATAAAATCCTATGGTGCAGATGACCGAATGGATTCCTGCTTCCTCTTATTAACTGGTCATTAATCAACTTAAACTCAATATGTAGGGCAGTGCCTGCTCCAGGTTTTTTCCTTGAGGATGAGGTGGGGAGGAGAGAGTGCTGACAGTGAACATTTTCAATGAAATTGAAAGAGAAATGCTGAAATGTGTGATGACCATGTCACAAAATTGAAAATAACAACCACTGACAAAAACATAAAGATAAATAAGATTATAACTGATACTTTATTTTCATTAAGTGAATAAATTTAGGATGTTTTCCTTAATGGTTTAAATAAGGTAGCCTAGGTAATTAATACTTACTGAGTAACTCCCATGGTCTATGTATTTCCTAAAGTCATCTCAAATGAGTCAGCCTGCATAAAGCAACTTAGAAGGGCACATCATGCTTTAGAAATAGAAGATACTATTGTACAATATCCAATACCAGAGGTATAGCAATGAACTATAAACAAAGAAATAATTAATTTCTTCTAAAATTAAACTCCCAAAATTCACCCTTACAAATCAATAACTAAACTCGATGATCTGAAATGTATACATTCTCAGACTTAATTTAGAGTCCAGTGAAAAACCCTATCAGGGTCTTGGAAGGTACATGTTTCCAAAGTAAAGCAAGAATACATGAATTGTACTTTGTGTGAAAATGTGAAAATAAATTATTTTTATAATGTTTAGAAGAGTGCTTTAGGGTTCACATTATAAGAGCCATATTTTCAATTATACAAAGAGATGACAACTAGGTTTATCCTTTTCAAAAACCTGGCACATTTGTCTGATATACATTGCCAATTAAAAATCACTATTTTTAATGACTTCAACAATGTGGTGGTAAATTCTTCCTTAGAAAGTTTTATTCTTTTTCACTTAAGGAATCAAATAGCTATTTATTTGAAGACCAAGTATCTAGAAGAATAGCTATTTCTATTAAAGGATGAGAAAAATACTACTAAGAATGAAGCCACCTTACAGTGTTTATTCAGGCATCTTTTTTAAAAAGTACTATATGCAGAAAACAAACAAAAAAGACAGACTTTACATATAATAGCTTAGAATCTTGCATATATAGTGACTAGATAAATGTTTATTGACTCTATTTCGGTAGTTCTCAACTGGGGGGAGAAGAAGAGGGACAGGGCAGGGATTTCACAACCCAGGAACATTTTCCAAGGTCTGGAGGAAATTTTGGTTGTTATAACTTAGGATTGGTAGGTTTCTACTAGCATCTAGTGGGTAGTCTGGGAATTTTGCTAGACATCTTATGAGCAGAGGATAGGACCCATCACCTCTTAACAATGAACTACCCAGCTCCAAATGTCAACAGTGCCAATTGAGACACCCATCTCCAATAGCATGTGACATAGTAATAACTAAACTTATAACTTTACATTTTAATTAATTCTTGCAACATTTGAAATTACATTCCTTAACATTCTGTTTCATTTAGAAAAAAACAAAACAAAACACAGAACAGTAAAACAAGAATACTTACACTCACATCTTGAGCAGATGCCACTTCATGGAAGTATAATAGAAGAAAGGGAAGCTATCCAATACACACTAGTGCTGCAGTTAGTTGCTGGGGGGAGATGGTGGGTAAGCTGGCAAAGATTCAATGGCAAAGATTCTGAGCCATGACCTATATATTTAAATTTGAGGCTATAATCATGTTTAGACTAGTTTACACATAAAAGTATAAGTCAGAGTCTGGTAAAAAGGAATTCTCTCTCCCACTATCTCATAACCATCCATTTTATGTCTCCAGAAACAAGTTTCTGAGACATCTCCTTTAGATCTTCTGTGATTGGGGGGTAAGGAAGGGGAAGGGTGGATTACTTCCAGAGGAATAACTCTTTGCATATAGGCAATGTAGATCTGTGTATATAAATGGTAACATACTATGCACACTCTCCTGAATCTTGATTCTTCTCTCTAATATTCACAGCTTGAAGACACAGTATATTACAGCTGACTCATTATTTTAAATTGCTACATAGTATTCCACGAAAAGAAAATAGCTATTTTTAACAAATCCCTTGTTGAATGTATTTAAGTTGTTTTCAATGTTCTGCTAACAATGATTATCCTTGTACATAAGTCATCTTGTCTTTATGATTCTAATGATATTTCTGTATAGAAATGGCAATGCTGGTTAAAAGGACAGGTGTATTTTATATGTTGACATATACTATCAAATTTCTGACTAGATATATATGAGCCTACATATATAGGGGGGACTTAAAAAACTGGAATTATTTTTTGGAGTGTGGACCTCTTCTAGTACAGGATTCCCCCACTTGGGTAAGTATTCTAGGAACCCATCAGCATCAGTATACCAGCTAGCATTGTTGTGAGAGGCTGCATTTGGCCTCAGTGAATTTTTTTTGGAGAGTCTTTCAACACATTTGCCCATTTTATGATAGGTGATTTACAAGTGCACCTGCCCACATTGCACTGAGTGTTCAGCAGTTTTTGACCACAAATGGCATGACCCTTCTGCCCCACCTGATCTCATTCCATGCAACTTTTTTGTTTTCTTGGATGAATAAAGTCCTCAAAGAGAAATGTTTTGCCAATGTGGAAGAGGCGAAATTAAAAAATGGCAGAAGCACTAAAAGGCATCAAAGTTGATGAGCTCAAAAACGGTTTCGAGCAGTGAAAAAAGCATTGCAATAGGTGTATTGCATCAAATGGAGAGTACTTTGAAGGTGACTGAAGTTTAAACATGTAAGAATAAATACCCAATTTTTAATAAATAAATTCCATGTTTTTGGGGGTCCTCCTCGTATAGCCTCTACACCCATGTGAGTAGTCTATGCTGACAAACTCTTTGCAAATCTGTTGTGCAGAAAATTCATAGTTTTAATTCTCTCATTATGAAAGTTGTAAGTATCTATATAAATTTTAGACATTTATAATTCTCTTCCCATTTTTACCAATTTTTCTAGTAGCCTTTTTTTTTAAGAGACCTGTCAATATTAATGAAAGTGTCCCTTTGTTTGTAATGCAAGTTGTAAATCCTTTTTTCCTTTGACAATGTTTTTGTTTGCTTGTTTCTTTTTGTGGAGGATGGTCCTGCAGAATTCTTTTGGAATTAAACTCATATTAATTATTCTATGACTTCCGGATTTTATATTAAACTTAGAGTTATATTTTAAAATCACATCATATTTGCTTCTATCCACTTGTGATTTTCTTTTTCTTGTTAACCTTTGAGTCATCTGGAATTTATCTTGGCTTAGGAGTTCGGCTTTATTTTTTATTTTGGATGGCTACCCCATTATGCTAAGATCCAGATTGTTCTCCACTGATTTGAAATTCTAACTGATCGGTTTATTACTTGGGCATATTTCTGAGTTCTCTATTTTTTTCCATAGGACTCTTTGTCTGTGATTAGACCAGCATTACATTGTTTAAAATATTATAACATAGTGTTAATATCCAGTGGGAAGCAGACACATTGAAGATATTTTTGCCTCTAGATTATTAGAATAGGAAAGTTAGACTCATATATATGGGTGAGTAATGAATATGACTGCAAATAGTCTTTCTCCCCTATGTTAATGGATTGTATTTCCTCTGGGACTTCTCACTAAAAACTGGGCAACCAGCATATCAAATCTATAAATTTTGACTCTGAAAGAATACCCTCTCGTCTTCTCAAGCCAACCTAAACAATGCATGTGAAGAAAAAAAGATGATGAGGAAACAATAAAAGTTCCCACCTTTATTCTGTGTTGCAAAGAAAGAAAACCTATTTCCCTCTGCCTCCCTATGAACGGGTTGATTTTTTCAAGATCACTTAAAGAATTCACCTGTTTGCCTGGACAGAGAGATTTGTAAATTGATGGCAGGTGGAAGGCATTGTTGGAGGCAGAAGTAGATGAAAAGTAAACCTACTGCTGGTGTATACACATCTGATCTGGACACTGAGTAAAGTCTTCGACCCTGTCTAAGAAAGCAGATATTTTTCCCAACAAGTATCTGCTTCATCCCTACAGTATGTGTGCAAAGAGTAAAGTTTGCTCAAATCTGGGATTTGGAAACTTACCTTCTGATTTTTTTTTTTGAGTTGGAGTCTCACTCCATCACCCAGGCTGGAGTGCAGGGACACACTCATGGCCACCCCAGCTACTGGGATCTGGTGATCCTTCTGCCTCAGTCTTCCAAGTAGCTGGAACTACTGGCATGTACTACCATGCCCGGTTAATTTTTTTTTTTTAATTGTAGAGATGAGGTCTCACCAAATTGCCTGGACTGGTCTCGAACCTGTGGACTCAGGCAATCTACTCGCCTCGGCCTCTAAAGTGCTAGGATTATAGGCTGAGCCACCAAGTCCATCATTTTTTTTTTTAATATAAATATATTGGAAGCATTTGAAGACCAGCACAAAAATATATAGGAATCATTGCCAACTTGGCCAAATTTGATTTAACATAGACTAAACCTTCTGCTATGTATTGTATTAAAATATTTACCACCTATGCCCCAAGGTTATTACATAATGTAATTCCGCCAAAGTATTACTTTTCTGCGGTCATGATACTATTATCTTTTCAAATGTAACTCATATCGTCTATAAGTAACCCTAATGACCAAACTGATTAAATTTAACTAAATTTAAGCACTAACCTAAAAGGCTACTAATGTCAGTCCTGGAACTGTCAAATACGTTTCATGTGTGCTCATCAATGCCCCTCCCCTATGCATCCATGCTACTCTGACAGGCACAGAAGGGGCCTTACCAGTGGCCACAACCAGCTCCTTGGGTGTAGAAGGCAGTTTTTCAGTTCCATTGTTATGTTCCAGGTTCTCGCCTTTATTCTTTATTGTTCCAGTGGAGTTGAAAAATCCTACACACTCCTGTCACACCAATTGCTGCTTCCCTTATGGTTCCTCTGGTCACAGTGTTCCTCTTTAGTGACTGACTTAAGTCCTCAGAATTCCCGAACTATGGGAAGGTTTGGGATAATGCTTTTGACATTTTACCATATCAGTAGGTACCCAGAGCAGAGTTTGGGTAATATTTTAGAGTAAAACACTCTTTACTTTTTACTTCTAGCCTTTTTCTTGCCCAAGGACCTGAACACACTTCCACAGAGTTGGCCAGAAGACAGATTAATGTCACAGCAAGAGTGCTGTGCTCATGGTCTGCACTTGCCTCTAGTAATAAAAGGATAAGTTACTAGGTCAGCTCACTGTGGCCAAATTCTACTTTCCTCAGGATGTTTTCTCACCTGGGAGTCTCTTTAGCTCCCCTTCAAATAGACTTTTGTCAAGTCACCCAATAACTCATTAAATTTACCCAGATGGTTCTGAACCCCAGCACTAAGCAGAGCATGTTATCATTCCCAGAAAAAAGAAATCTCTTGGGTTGTCACAACAGTATCCAAACAAGGCCAGATATGCCTGAACCCCCAGACACAAATAGAAAGTAGTTAAGTTTCCAGCTATGAAGCCTGCTGCAAAGAAGAAAGCTAAAAAGATAGGAAACATTCAAAATTGCTGTGAGGTTTTTCTCTACTTGCAATGGGATTTTTATGTGTGCAGGTACTGGCCTTAGTTCATGTCAGTCAGAAATGACAATTTCAAAGGGGGAAGAATATAGCAAAGAAGGTTTTGTTTGTTTGTTTTAAGAGAGACCATCTTCTTAGTGGCTCGCTGACCAGAAATGATATCTACCTGCGACAAACAGGCATAAAGACAAATACTCCCTTCAAACAAATAGGCAAAACATTGACAGAAGATCATGGGTGGTACTTACACAGGAAGGATGTAACTATTAATGCAAAACAATCTATGTACATGGTAAGACTGCTCAACTGAGGCAACAGCCAAAGCAGCTAGGAGCGTTCAGCTGGATTAGCACATAAAATGTGACTCTTGAAGGTGTAGACTTCATGGCCATGTGTTTATAGAAGTTGGTTAGTGAATCCATTGAGCAGTGTGATCAACGTGGAAGCAGTCCTATAAAGAAACAGGAAACATGTGAATTGGTTAATAAAGCAGTGGCCTGCTAAAGCAAACACATGCTACACAAAGAAATGTGTACAGAGGAAAGAGAATAAGTACAATATAACGTGAGCCCCATTGCTCAGTTGCCTTTTGCTGTTCTTACTGCCACATAGTGTTGTTGTTGAAGATGGGCTCATGAATTGAAAGACATACTGGTCTGAGCTATGGCAACATTCTTGTTGACATTGATGTGAAGCTCCTTGCCTAGAGACCCCTCACTTTATAGCTATTCACACTTACATGTTCTTTTGTTGTTGTTGTTGTTGTTGTTTGTTCACAATACTAAGGCTTACGAACTGAAGGAAAATCCATCTCCTACTAAATGCTATGACAGAGACAGCCTTCCTTTCTTGATAATGCAGACCTTGGCATTAATCTCAAATCACAAGCCCAGACATGTCTGCCCTTGTGACATGTCCAAAGAGAGTAACTCTTGAAGAAGGCATAGGAGTTCAGCAAGTAAAAATCAGGTTAGATAATTAGAAACAGTGAGAAATGTACACTAAAATCCTGAGGGTAAGAAACTCCATTATGTATTATAGCTCTGGTGGCAATACAGACAAAGTCTAGAAAAGAGAGACTTTGGAAAATGGAACATTATCTCTAAGAGAGATTAGAAGAATCAGAAAATGAATAACAATGGAAATAATGGGGAAAGGAGGTGTCTAAGAAGTGCTTCCAGAGCACAAATTACTTGTTGACTATTGAGAAGTAATGTGAAAGAGAGGGCAAGGTTGAGGATAATTCTTAGTTTTAAGCTTAGGTTATAAGGTGGGTGGTAAGGACACAACTGAGATGAGAATTCAGAAAGAGATCTAAGTGTGAAGGCGGAAATAATGAACTCAATGCACTCATTTAAGATATCTGTGTGATATCCAGGTAAAAAGACTGTCTCCTGGGACATAGAAGTAGAAGTGACAAATAAAATATAAAAGAGCCAACTAAAATTTAACTTCAGATAAACAAAAGATAACTGTTTAGGATAAGTCTGCCTCCATTTAATACTTAGGACAATCATTCAGCATTTAACTAAAATTTAAACTTAACAGAGCACTCTGTGTTTTTATTCATTAAATCATGCCATTCTACACAGGAGAGTGAGTAGGATCAAAAATGTATTAGTCAAGCATATTTAAAAATTTACAGGCAGCTGCTGGTGTCACAGCTGCTGGGCTTGGACTCTAGTGACTCCTGGGATGCAGAAGCTGAGCGCCATTTTCTATTTCTTTTTTTTCTTTTTTAAATCAACAAACCCTCCTTGGGAAGAAAATGCTGGGAGAGACTGTCTAAGCAGGGGCTCGTGAGCAAGTGGCCAGGTCCCTGGTGCAATAGCTGGTGCCCCAGCTTCTCTGATTTGTCCCTGGCTCATCCCAGGTCACAAAAGCCGTGTGCCATTATTTTTTTTCAAACAGACAAAAGTTTTTCTGTGAAAAAGTGGCAGGGAGAAACGATAGCCCCAGGCTCTCCCTCACCAGTGCAGCAGAAGAGAGACTGCCACCTCCTGGCTTTGCCTCACCCCTTCAGTGCCTGGCAGGGTGCTGGCAGCAGGGGCTGCGGAAGGAGTCCAGAGGCAAAGTCCCAAAGAAGAGGACAAGAAAGACACCCCACCGCCATCTTGAAGGCAGGGCAGGAAAGTGCTCCGACTTGCTCACCACGGAGCAACAGACCCAATCTCTGTGACAGGCAGATCAACTACTCTGGGATTGATCTTGACCCAGAGGGAATATCGTGAAAGCACAAATTTCAGAGGGACCTGACGAGTGCTGTGCTCCAGGCACCCCATCCCCTAACCTGATCCAGCTGTGGGACAAAGGGTATGGCCAGAAAAGGATGAAGAAGGACTCCAAAGAGATCAGTAGTGAGTCCGCGGCTGACCTAGCCCCCATCCCCAGCAATCCTCTGAATGTCAGACCCACACAGCTGGACCATGACTGAGAGGGTCAAACCCAGGCAGAGCCAGAACGTCAGTCACAATAGGAGAACTCCATTTGAAGACAGGCCTGGCTGTGGCACCCCCCACGAGTACATACCTGAGGAAGAGACAATCCCACACCTCCCCACCAGAGGAGATCTCCCTGACGATGCCAGAGTGGGAGGGGTGGACTGCAGCACCACCCACCTCCACTGCCCCTCCTCCTTCCCTGATCCAGGAACTGAGGAAAGAGTGAAAGAGGTGGTTCAGCAGGAGAGATCTAATTAGAGGAATAATTACAGAGTCTGCCACAAGAGGGCAGGGGGGTCGTTTTTTAATTTTCAATTTTTTTTAATGTTTTAAAATTTTTCACTGTTTGTTAGTTCATTTATTTTTAAAATATTTTTCCTTTGTGCATGAATGTGTATGTGAGGGTTTGATCTGCATTCTCCTCCCCCAATTTTTTCTTTCTTTTTCTCTTTCTTCCTTTACTTGTCATTTTCTGTTTATGTGTGTATGTGAATGATTGACTCTTCATCTTTCAATTTTGTTATTGGTGGTGGTTTGTTTAAGTTCTTTTGTTCTGGGTTTTTTTATTTTCATTTTTTATAGTTTAAGGTGTGTGTCAATATATGTGTGGGGTTCAATCTGAATTCCTCTTTTTTCCTCTGGTCCTTCTGTTTTTCTTCTCTGTTCACTTTGTGCTGGGCATGTGTGTATATGCTATTTTTCTTGGGTTTTTTTGTTGTTGTTTGTTTTGTTTCACTTTGTTGTTATTCCCAATTTGGGGTATGTGTGCGTATGTCTGTGTGTCTGTGTGTCTGTGTGTGTGTGTGTGTGTGTGTGTGTAAAGTTGTTTTTTGTACTGGTTTCTGCTTTGCATTGCCATATAGAGTGGTGGTGGGGAGTGGGTCTCAGGGAACACATACCACCAAAAGTGAACATTGTAATTTGCAAATAGTTTCTGATTTCTAGTGCCCCATCTCCTACTTTATTTGAATTTCAAAAACCACAAGATACAGCAAACGTTCCCATCCACTGTCCTATTTCAAAATAGAACAAATCCAGAGCCCGATCAGGGAAGAATAAAGGTCTGAGCAAACATCAGAAGGGAAAGCCTCTCCCACTGACACTGAATAACAGAACTAAAGAGAAAAATAAGAGATCTTTCACAAATGAGGAAAAACTAAATGAAGACCTCATGCAATTTCAAGTGCACCAAAGACAAAACTCTTGAAAAATGAGCCCAAACGATGGAAGTAACCATGACTGGCCCCAGAATATAACAGGGATTAGAGAATGAATGGAAAGGGTGAATAAGACTCAAGACAGGCAAGATGCAGCACTGAAAGAACTTGTAACAGAGATTTTGGCAATAATAAACTTTATCCAGAAATAAATAACAAGATGATAAGCATGGAAAGCAGAATTAATCTAGCTGAAGAAAGAATCTCAGAACTTGAAGTCCAGAACTTGGAGTTAATTCAATCTGTAAAAAATATATAAAGAAGACTCAAAAAGAAAGAACAAAGCCACAAGAGATGTGCGATTATATCAAGATCCTGATTGGTATCCCAGAAGAAGAAAGGGAAGAGGAGAACAACATGGAGCAAGTATTACAGGAGGTAATCCAAGAAAACTTTCTCTATCTCACCAGAGATGTGACCAGCCAAACACAAGAGATACAGAAAACCCCACAAGACACCAAAAGGGAAAACCAGAGTTCCGGTAAGATGGTGAAGGCATAGGTGAACTTGTGAGATTCTCTGAACGTGAGTTCCCAAAAAGACTCTTACTTTTCTTCCCCCACCCCCATGCCCACCACCAGCTGCACTGCTCCGAGGCCCGGGGACCTTCAGTCCCACGCAGGACTGGATATTACAGCCCCCGGTTGCTGCTGCTCCACTATATGTGACTCCCACCCACACAGGAGTCTCGGTCCCGGCTCCCACCCTGGCTACATTATCACACCAGCACCCAGCACCAAGCCACCGGTCACACAGGGAGGCTCTGGGCACCCGCCCCTCAGAGATACTGGTCCCATTTCTGGCTAAAGTACCCTGTGAGGGGCCCAGGGCCACTCTCGCAGCTCACTGCCTGCCCTTTGGCGCTTTGGAGCTCTGGAGCTCTGGGCTGACCCTGGCTGAGGCACTCAGCGCACGACCCTATGATTGTATAAGGGAACAGCATATCTTAAGGAGGTGCTGACTGGAGGCTCTCAGCTTCAGAGGAGGGAACTTCCGACCCCCTCTTCTACCCCAGCCTGCTGGTGGTACTGTGGATCCAGCACCCCGCTGTGCAGCTGATCCCCATTGCCTCCCAGACCACCACAGACCACCATAGTGGATCAAACAGGGACCCAGACGAGTGGAAAGTAAAGATCAGTGAAAGTGAAGCTGCCACCTTGACCATTCTCCAGACAGAGATTTGCATTGCCCCGCCCACCTATTAGCATCCTCCACCTCAGTTCCTAAGGTAACGTTGCTAAACAGGAGACAAACCCCTCCCCTACATTGAATCAGACAAAGGCAACCAAGCAACGTAGACCTCCCAGGCAGCTGGCTAAAAAAAGAAACCAAAACTGCAAGTAAACCTAGCTGCCTCCAACAAAAACAAAGGGGAGAGACTGAAGATCAGAGCTGAAGAGACTTTAGACACTCAGGAAAGATTCCAGAGCTAGTCTGATCTCTTATTTTGACTTTTGATTTTATCATTTCTACTGTTTGTTTTGCTCGCTTTTGTTTGCTTTCTGACTTACACTATCTGTTTCATGATCTTATTGGTCTGTCTCTGTGTAGCTACCAGTATTCTTTACGGAATTTTTTTGCATGTTTTTTTCACGTCTCTCCGGCCTTGTGTCTATTTTTCACCTGATAGTTGGTATGTATGTCTGTTTTCCCTCTCACTCTTCTCTCTTTCTAACTTCCTATTGACCACCCTTTCCTCCATTATTTTCCTCTTTTGTACCTCCTTTAGCTCCAGGGACTAAACCTATATCCTGCTGCACAGAGAGATTGTAAGGCAATGGGAAATAGGTTCCAGTGTGCCCGTACATCTGTTGGTGGATGCTGGAATCAGCACATAGATTCTGAATCACAGCTTCCCCCTCAATTAAACCTCAAAACTGCAAAAAGTATAGTCCACAGCCTACAATACAACCTCAAAAGTGAACAAAGCCAGAGGACCCTCATAAGGAGAACAGGAGATTGCACAAGCAAAACAAAAGCAATCCCACCTTCCCTGAAAAACAGAATTAAAGAAGCAGAGGGAAAGGGGGAAGAGAGAGAAAACCTACACAAATGAAGAAAAACCAAAAGAAGAATATCGGTCTTTCCCAGATCCATGGGAGGGCAGACACTGAGAAAACTGACTTCGGAATGCAAACAATGAAGAGGCCCAAGAATGACTAGTCTCAAACTACAAACCTAGCTATCAAGACATTAAAGGAGAGATTAAAAAGAATTAAGGAGAGACAAGAAGAAACTAGGAAGAAGCTGATACCTGAGATAACAGTAATAAAGAATACTGTGAATGAAATAAACAACAAACTTATAAGCATGGAAAGCAGAATTACCCAAGCAGAAGAAAGAATCTCAGAGCTTGAGGACCAAAATACAAAACTAACCCAAACTCTTAAAAACAAAGAAAATAAGCTCAAAAGGACAAAACAAAACCTTCCAAGAGATAAGCGATTACTTCAAGAGACCAAACCTAAAAGTAATTGGCCTTCCTGAGGCAGAAGGAAGACAGAGACCACACTGGAACAAACTTTCCATGAGATCATTCAAGAAAACTTCCCTTATCTAATCAGTGATGCAAAAATTCAAACACAAGAGATTCAGAGAACCACTGCAAGACAACAAATGAGAAGACCAACTCCTAGTCACATAATAATTCACCTAAACAAAGTAGGCATGAAAGAAAAATTCCTAAAGGTAGCAAGAGAAAAAGGCCAGATCACCTACCATGGAAGACCAATTAGAATAGCAGCAGATTTATTTACAGAAACCCTGCAGACTAGGAGAGCTTGGTGTCCTATCTTCAAAGTCCTAAAAGATAAACAATTTCAACCAAGAATAACCTATCCAGCCAAGTTAAGCTTCATCAGTGAGGGATAATTAAAATTATTTCCCAGATATCCAATCCCTAAGAACTTACGCTGCCACCAGACCACGTCTATAGGAAACACTTAAGGAAGTGCTAAACACAGAAGGAATGGAAAAAAGAACAATGTTCTTCACAAGAGTACAGGAAAAAGAATAAAATACACATGAACCAACCCCAAAACCAAAAGAAAGGCAAAAAAAGCCAAGTGGAAGAACAACTCTATAAGAACTCTATGATAGGGATGAACTCTCACATTTCAATAATTAGCTTGAATTCGAATGGACTAAATGCACCACTGAAAAGACATAGAAGGCAAAATGGATAAAAAAATCACCAGGCAATAATATACTGCCTTCAAGAAACCCATCTCACTAGAACAGACAGGCACACACTCAAAGTAAGAGGATAGGAAACAAATTTTCAGGCAAATGGAACACAAAAGAAAGGAGGAGTCACGATCCTAATTTCAGACAAAATACCATTTAAGCCATCAAAAATTAAAAAAGATACAGAGGGTCACTACATAATGGTAAAAGGTTCACTCCATCAACAAGAAATATCTATCCTAAACATATATGCACCCAACATAGGTGCGCCAACTTTCATAAAGCAACTTCTAGGAAAACTAAAGAAAGATATTGACTCTAACACCATCATAACTGGAGACTTTAATACACCACTCACAACCCTAGACAGATCATCAGGACAAATAATCAGCAATGAGATCCGGAACCTCAATGTGACTCTTGACCAAATGGACTTAATTGATACCTACAGAACACATCATCCAAAGACCACAGAATACACATTCTACTCATCACCGCATGGAACATAATCTAAGATAGACCACATAATTGGACACAGCTCAAGCATAGGCAAATTTAAATGGACTGAAATTCTACCATGCACCTTCTCAGACCACAGTGGAATAAAAATAAACATTGACACCAACAAGTTCCCCCCAAAACCCACAAAGATGTGGACACTAAACAGCATGATACTAAACAACTCCTGAATCAATGATGAAATCAAAACAGAGATCAAAAGATACCTGGAAACAAATGAAAATGAAGAAACATCTTACCAAAATCTCTGGGTAAGCTGTAGTAAGAGGGGAATTTATATCCCTACAAACACACAGGAAGAAAGTGGAAGGAACACAAACTAACAGCCTAAAAAGTCACCTAAGGAAGCTGGAAAAGCAAGACCACAAAAACCCTAATTTCAGCAGAAGAATCCAGATCACCAAAATAAAAGCCCAAATCC
>NW_007258922.1:796800-822204 GCF_000164805.1 Carlito syrichta | reverse complement strand
TAAGCTATCAAAAATTATAAAAGAGACAGAGGGCCACTACATAATGATAAAAGGGTCACTGCACCAACAAGAAATATCTATCCTAAACATACATACACCCAACATAGGTGCGCCAACTTGTTTTTTTTTTTTTGAGTTGGAGTCTCACTTTGTCGCCCAGACTGGAGTGCAGTGGCCGCTCCCAGCCACCGTGCCTTGACCTGCTGGGCTCTGGTGATCCCTCCACTTCAGCCTTCCAAATAGCTGGAACTGCAGGTGCGCGCTACCACACCTGGCTAATTTTTTTTGATTTATTGTAGAGATGAGGTCTCACCAAGTGGTCCAGGTGTGTCTCGAACCCACAGGCTCAGGCAATCCACTAACCTCAACCTCCCAAGGTGCGGGATTGCAGACTGAGCCACCGAGCCCAGCTGTGTGCCAACTTTCACAAAGCAACTTCTAGGAAAACTAAAGAAAGATATTGACTCTAACACCATCATAACTGGGGACTTTAATGCCCCACTCACAACCCTAGACAGATCATTATGACAAAAAATCAGCAATGAGATTTGGAATCTCAATGTGACTCCTGACTAAACGGACTTAATTGATACCTACAGAACATTCCATCCAAAGACCACAGAATACATATTCTACTCATCACCACATGGAACGTATTCTAAGATCGACCACATACTTGGGCATAAATCAAGCATAAGCAAATTTAAAAGGACTGAAATTTTACCATGCACCTTCTCGGACCACAGTGGAAAAAAAATAAACATTAACACCAACAAGGTCCCCCCAAATCCCACAAAGACATGGACACTAGACAGCATGATGCTAAACAACTTCTGGTTCAATGATGAAATCAAAACAGAGATCAAAAGATACCTGGAAACAAATGAAAATGAAGAAACATCTTACCAAAATCTCTGGGATGCCATGAAAGCTGTAGTAAGAGGGGAATTTATATCCCTACAAAGGCACATGAAGGAAATGGAAGGATCACAAATTAACAGCCTAACAGCCACCTAAGGAAGCTGGAAAAGCAAGACCCCAACAACCCTAATTTCAGCAGAAGAATTCAGATCACCAAAATAAAAACCCAAATCCAGGACATAGAAGACAAAAAGAGAATACAAAAAAATCAATGAAACAAAAAGCTGGTTCTTTGAAAGGATAAACAAGATCGCTGGTCCCCTAGCTAGACTGATCAAGAAAAAGAGAGAAAAAACCCAAATAAGCACAATCAGAAACACAAAAGTTGAACTCACATCTGACCCTGAAGAAATACAAAAGATCATTAGAGACTACAATGTACAGTTGTATAGAAACAAACTTGAAAACCTTAAGGAGATGGAGGACTTTCTGACATCACACAACATGTCTAGGTTGAAACAAGAAGAAATTGAGACCCTAAATAGACCAATAACAATCAAGGAAATTGACTATGTAATAAGAAAACTGCCTACAAAAAAAAAAAGCCCTGGTCCAGATGGCTTTCCAGCAGAATTCTACAGGACATTAACGGAGGAGCTGATACCAATCCTACTGAAGGTATTCCAGGCGATTGAAAAGGATGGAACTCTCCCCAAATCATTTTATGAAGCTAACATTACATTGATACCCAAGTCAGGTAAAGACCCAACAAAGAAAGAGAACTACAGGCCAATATCTTTGATGAACATAGATGCTAAAATTCTCAACAAGATCCTAGCAAACCGGATTCAGCAATACATCTCAAAAATCATCCATCATGACCAAGTAGGCTTCATACCTGAGATGCAAGGTTGGTTCAACATTCATAAAACCATAAATGCAATTAAATACATCACAGATGTCAAAACAAAACCACATGATTATATCATTAGATGCAGAAAAAGCTTTAGATTTAATCCAGCACATTTCTTGATAAAAATCATCGAACATCTAGACATACGGGGAACATACCTCAAAATAGTAAAAGCCATCTATAAGAAACCCACAGCCAGCATACTCCTAAATGGACAAAAATTGGAACTATTTCCCCAGAATACTGGAACAAGACAAAGATGCCCACTCTCACCCCTTCTGTTCAACATAGCATTGGAAGTCCTGGCTCAAGCAATCAGAGAAGAGAAGGCAATCAGGGTATCCACATAGGAAAAGAGGAAGTCAAATTATCTCTCTTTGCAGATGATATGATTGTGTACTTTGAAAACCCAAGAGAATCTGTCCAAAACCTCCTTACATTGATAAAGGCCTTTGGCAAAGTGTCAGGATATAAAATAAATGTGCAAAAGACAATCACATTTCTTTACACCAATAATAAACAAACAGAAACCCAAATAAAAAACACAATTCCATTCACAATAGCCACAAAAAAAAAAAATGAAATACCTTGGCATCTTCCTAACCAGAGACGGGAAAGACCTTTACAATGAAAACTACAAAACTCTGCCCAAAGAAATCAAAGATGACACAAACAAGTGGAAAAATATCCCATGCTCATGGATTGAACGAATCAACATTGTGAAGATGTCCAGCTTACCTAAGGCAATCTACAGATTCAATGCAATACCCATCAAATTACCAGCAACATTCTTCTCAGACCTACAAAAAACAACACAGGAATTCATATGGAAACACAAGCAACCAAGCATAGCCAGAGCAATCCTCAGCAAAAAAAAAAAAAAAAAAAAAAAAAAAAAAAGCAGGTTGTATCACATTATCAGACTTCAAACTTTACTTAAAGCTACAATCATCAAAACAGCTTGGTATTGGTATAGAAACAGGCATATAGATCAATGGAATAGAATTGAGATTCCAGAAGCAAAACCTCAATTTCTCAACCAACTCGTCTTCGACAAAACCTCTACCACCTATCAATGGGGGGAGGAGAACCTATTCAGTAAATGGTGCTGGGAAAACTGGCTGACCACATGCAGAAGATTGAAACAGGACCCCTATCTATCCCCATACACAAAAATTAACTCCAAATGGATCAGAGACCTAAATGTAAAACCTCAAGCCATAAGAACCTTAGAAAATGAAGGACTTACCCTCATGGAAATTAGAACTGGCATCCAGTTCCTGAACAAAACCTGAAACCCACAGGCCATCAGAGAGAAGATAGACAAGTGGGATCTCGTTAAACTGACAAGCTTCTGCAAAGCCAAAGAAACCATCAAGAGAGCAGGGAGACAGCCTACAGACTGGGAAAAAGTATTTGCCAACCCCAGGTCTGACCAAGGCTTAACATCCTGGATCTACAAGGAACTCAAACGTGCTGAAAAGAAAAAAACAAACAACCCCATTATAAAATGGGCAAAAGATATGAACAGACACTTCACAAAGGAAGACATCCAGGTAGCCAACAGACACATGAAGAAATGTTCAACCTCACTAATCATTAGAGAGATGCAAATCAAAACCACACTGAGATACCACCTGACTCCAGTCAGAATGGCAATTATCCATAACTCAAAAAATAACAGTTGCTGGAGAGGGTGTGGCAAAAAGCGAACACTTCTACACTATTGGTGGGAGTGTATACTAGTGCAACCTCTGTGGAAAGCAGTATGGCGATTCCTAAAAGCTCTAAATATCAACCTCCCATATGACCTCGCAATCCCCCTATTGGGAATATACCCTAAAAAACTCAAATCACTCCATAAAAAAGATACCTGCACACGTATGTTTATTCCAGCATTGTTTACAATAACAAGAACCTGGAAGCAACCATGCTGTCCATCAAAAGAAGACTGGATTTTAAAAATGTGGTGCATAGACACAATGTAATACTACGCAGCCATAACAAAGAACAAAATCATGAATTTTGCAGCAACCTGGATGGAACTGGAGTCTATAATACTGAGTGACCTCTCACAGAAACAAATATCTGAGTATCACATGTTCTCACTCATATAGTGGACCTTGAACATCCAATTTAATTCTATAAGAAAATGACTGAGCCAGGCTCGTTGGCTCAGCCGGTAATCCCACGCCTTTGGGAGGCTGAGGGAGTGGATTGCCTGAGCCCGCGGGTTCGAGACCCGCCTGGGCAAGTGAGACCTCATCTCCACAGTAAATCAAAAAATCAGCTGGGCTGGTAGCGCATGCCTATAATACTGGCTACGTGGAAGGCTGAGGTGGAAGGATCGCCGGAGCCCAGCAGGTCAAGGCTGTGGTGGCCGGGAGCAGCCACTGCACTCCAGTCTGGGCGACAGAGTGAGACTCCAACTCAAAAAAAAAAAAACAAAACAAAATGACTGACAGTAGTGGGAAACTTTGGGGGGGAAGGGAGATGGGATTAATGGTAGTAAATATCTGTCTGGGGACGGGGAGACACCTCTTATCAACAAGGGTGCCTGAATGAAGCATATTTGTATACCTAACACTTAACTGTACCCCACAATATCATTTTAAAAAATATTGATAAAAAAAAAAGAGAGAGAAAACCAATCCCTAGACACATTGTAATTCACCTATACAAACTAGGCACTAAAGAAAAAAATCCTAAAGGCAGCAAGAGAGAAAGGTCAGACTACCTACCAGGGAAAACCAATCAGAATAGAAGCAGACCTATTAGCAGAAACACTACAAACAAGAAGGGACTGGAGCCCTCTATTCAAATTCCTCAAAGATACACAGTTTCAACCAAGAATTTCATATCGAGCCAAGCTCAGCTTCATTACTGATGGAGAATTAAAATCCTTCTGAGACACCCAATCCCTAAGATATTATGCTACTTCCAGACCAGCTCTATGGGAGACACTTAAAAAGGTATCAAACACAGAACAAAGGAAAAAAAAGAAGGACCACACACTTCCCAAGAGACTAGCAGAGCACAGAATCATCAGGGAATACAGCACAACAAGAAATCTGAAAACATACACATACATTAATCCCAAAGTCAAAAGAAAACAAGCAAAGGAAAAACTGTATAAGAACCTCATGACAGCGATAAACAATCACATTTCAATGTCCTTCTGAATGTGAATGGACTAAATGCACCACTGAAAAGACACAGAATGGCAAACTGGATAAGAAACCATGACCCAATTATTTGCTGGATCCAGGAGACTCATCTCACTATAAGGGTTGCACACAGACTCAAAGTTAAAGAATGGAAAGCAAGTTTCCAGGCAAAGGGATCACAAAAGAAGGCTGCAGTTGCAATCTTAATATGAGACAAAACAACCTTTAAGCTATCAACAATTTTAAAAGATGCAAAAGGACACCACATCATGATAAAAGAATCAATCCAAACAACAAGAAATGTCCATCCTAAATATATATGCACCCAACAAAGAAGCACCAACATTTCTAAAGCAACTACTAAGTAAACTAAAAAAAGATACTGACTCTAACACAATTATAGCAGGGGACTTGAATAACCCACTGACAGCCCTAGGTAGATCATCAAGGCAAAAAATCAACAAGGAGATCCAGAACCTAAACTTGATACTCAGCCAAATGGGCTTAATAGGTACCTACAGATTATCCCAGCCAACAACCACAGAATATACAGTCTACTCAACACCACATGGAACATACTCCAAGATAGATCACATCCTTGGCCATAAATCAAGCATAAGCAAATTCCATAAGGTTGAAATCTTGCCATGCACATTCTCAGACCACAGTGGAATAAAAATAAATATCAACACCAACAACATTTCCCCAAAGACCACAAAGAAATGGAAATTAAACAGCATGATGCTGAACAACTACTGGCTCAACACTGAAATCAAAGCAGAAATTAAGATTCCTGGAAACAAATGAAAATGAAGAAACATCTCTCCAAAACCTCTGGTATGCCATGAAAACAGTTGTAAGAGGGTAATTTATATCTCTATGAGCACACATCAAGAAAACAGAAAGATCACAAGTGGAAAGCCTAACAAATCACCTAAGGGAACTGGAAAGAGAAGACCACCAAAACCCCAACTTTAGCAGAAGAATCCAAATCACCAAAATAAGAGCCCAAATATGCGACACAGAAGACAAGAATATCATAGAAAACATCAACAAAACAAAAAGCTCGTTCTTCGAAAGGATTAACAAGATTGATGGATTCCTAGCCAAAATGACCAAGAAAAAGAGAGAAAAAGCCCAAATAAACACAATCAGAAATACAAAGATCATAGCACAGCTGACCCTGAAGAAATAAAAAAGATTATCAGAGGCTACTATGTACACCTACATGGAAACAAACTTGATAATCTAAATAAAATGAAGGACTTTCTGACATCACACAACCTCCCCAGGCTGAAAAAAGAAGACATTGAGACAACCCAGGAAATTGACTCTGTCATACAAAAACTACCTTTAAAAAAAGCCCTGGACCGGATGGCTTTCCAGCAGAATTCTACAAAACTTACAAGAATTAGCTGACACCAATCCTATTGAAAGTATTCCAGGCAATTGAGAAAGATGGAGCTCTCCCCAAATCTTTTTATGAAGCTAATATCATGGTGATATACAAACTGGGTAAAGATCCAACAACAAAAAAAGAGAACTACAGGCCAATATCCTTGATGAATATTGATGCTAAAATTCTCAACAAGATCCTAGCATATCGAATTCAACAACGTATCTCAAGAATCATCCACCATGACCAAGTAGGCTTCATCCCCAGGATGCAGGGCTGGTTCAACATTCGCAAGACCATAAATGTAATTAAATACAACAGATGTAAAAACAAGAACCACATGATTATTTCATTAGATGCAGAAAAAGCTTTTGATAAAATCAGGCATCCCTTCTTGATAAAAACCCTCAAACACTTAAGTATAGAAGGAACATACCTCAAAATAGTAAGTGCCATCTATGAAAAACCCACAGGTAACATATTGCTAAATGCTCAGAAACTGGAAACATTTTCCCTGAAAACTGGAACAAAACAAGGCTGCCCACTCTCACCCTTTCTGTTCAACATTGTGCTGGAAGTCCTAGCTCTGGCAATTAGACAAGAAAAGGAAATCAGGAGTATCCAAATAGGAAAAGAGGAAGTCAATTTATCCTCTCTGTTGATGATTTGATGCTATACCTTGAAAATCCAAGAGAATCTTAAAAAAAAAAAAAAACCTGCTTTCACTGATAAAGGACTTTGGCAAAGTCTCAAGGGTATAAAATAAATGTGCAAAAGACAGTTGCATTCCTATACACCAACAACAAGCAGGCAGAGACCCAAATTAAAAGCACAATCCCATTCACGACAGCCCCCCCAAAAATGAAATACCTTGGCATCTTCCTAACCAGAGAAGTGAAAGATCTTTACAATGAGAACTACAAAACACTGCTCAAAGAAATCCAAGAAGACACAAACAAATAGAAAAATATTCCATGTTCATGGATAGGAAGGATCAACATTGTTAAAATGTTCATCCTACCAAAAGCAATCTATAGATTCAATGCAATACCCATTAAGTTACCAACATCATTCTTCTCAGACCTGGGAATGACAATACAGAAATTCATATGGAAACATAAATGACCACAAGCAGTCAAAACAATCCTTAGCAAAAGAAACAAAGCAAGAGGTATCACAGTTCCAGACTTCAAACTTTACTATAAAGCTACAGTAATCAAAACAGCCTGGTATCAGTACAAGAACAAGCATATAGACTAATGGAACAGGACAGAGATTTTGGAAGAAAAGTCTCAATTTCTCAACCAACTCATCTTTTACAAAGTCTCCAATAATAACCAATGGGGAGAGGAGAATCTATTCAGTAAATTGTGCTGGGAAAACTGGCTGATCACATGCAGATGATTGAAACAGGACCCCTACCCATCACCATACACAAAAATTAACTCTAAATGGATCAAAGACCTAAACTTAATACCTCAAACGATAAGAATCTTAGAAAATGCAGGAGACACCCTTATGGAAATTGGAACTGGTAACCAATTCCTATTCAGAACACTAAATGCCCATACCTTAAGAAATAAGATAGACAAGTGGGACCTGATCAAACTAACGAGTTTCTGTAAAGCAAAAGAAACCACCAAGAGAGCAGGAACTCTAGGATCTACAAGGAACTCAAATGTATGGAAAGGAAAAAAAAAACAGCCCCATTAAAAAGGGGCAAAAGGCATGAATAGACAGACACTTCTCAAAAGAAGATATACAGGCAGCCAACAGACTCATGAATAAGTGCTCAGCCTCACTCATCATCAGAGAAATGCAAATCAAACCAACACTGAGATACCACCTATCCCCAGTAAGAATGGTCATCATTAATAAAACAACCGATGCTGGCAAAAATGTGAAGAAGAAGGAATGCTTCTACACTGCTGGTGGGAATGCAAACTAGTGCAACCTCTTTGGAAGACAGTGTGGTGACTTCTGAAAGAACTAGAAATTTACCTTCCATATGATCCAGCAGTCCCACTATTGGGAATATACTTGGAGGAACTCAAATCATTCTACCAAAAAGATACCAGCACATGCATGTTTGCTGCAGTTCTATTCACAATAGCAAAAACATGGAACCAACCATGTTTGGATTTTTTAAAATGTGGTACATATACACAATGGAATATATGCAGCCATAAAGAAGGACAAACATATGGACTTTGCAGCAACTTGGATGGATTTAGACAGCTCTTTATATGGTCTCACGTCCAGATCATATAAAGAACTGTCTAAAAGTTACAGTAGTAAAATAAGCAATTCAATTAGAAACAAAGAACAGAGTACCATAAATTTTCACTCATAAGTGACCTTGAACAATTATAAAACTATAAGAAAGGGATTGGCAGTAGTGGGAAACTGTCAGGGGAGGAGGGGGGTTGAGGGAAACTGCTAGGGGAGGGAGGGGTATACCTCATCAACAAGGGTACCTGCATAATCAGCATTTGTATACCTAACTCTGAATTGTACCCTGCATCTTTATAATAAAAAATAAAAATAAAATAAAATTTATATTGAAAGACAAAAGAACTAGAATAGCAAAACACTATTAAAAAAGAATAAAGTGGAAGGAATCACATTACTCAATTTTAAGACTTACAATATAGCTATAGTAATGAAGACAGTTTGATATTGGTAGAGAAATAGATACATATAGGTCAATGGAACAGAAAAGAGAACTGAGAAATAAACCCAAACAAACATGCTCAACTGATGTTTGACAAGAGTGAAAAAGCAATTCAGTAGATAAAGAACAGTCTTTTCAACAAAAGATGCTAGCATTATTAACTAGGTATCAATGCAGAAAAAGTAAACCTTGACCTTACCTCACACCTTACACAAAATTTTACTCAAAACGCATTGTAGATTCTAAATGTAAAACATAAAACTATAAAGCTTTTGGAAGAGAAAATTGGAAGAAATCTTCAACATTCCTGGAATGAGAAAAAATTCTTTTTAGACATGATGCCAAAAGTACTATCTATAAAAGAAAATAATGATAAATTGAACATCAAAATTTTAAACTTTTACTCTGTAAAAGTCCATTTGAAAACGTTGAAAAGTAAGCCATAAATTAAATGAAAGATCTGAAAAACACAAATACTATCTGACAAATACTTCTGACAAAATCCTCATGCCCAGACCATATAAAGAACTGTCTAAAAGTTACAGTAGTAAAATAAGCAATTCAATTAGAGAACAGGCAAATGACTTGAACAGATATCTCAGCAAAAAATATACATGGATAGCAACTAGATATATGAAAACATGTTCAACCTTGCTAGCCATTAGCAAAAGACAAGTTAAAAGTTCAAGATATCTCTGCACACCGATTAAAATGGGAATAAAAAACTGATAATACCAAATGCTAGTGAAGATATGGAGAAAACACACACACATTGCTGGAGGGACCTAGAAATGGCACTTCTGGGCACTTATCCTACAGAAATGAAAACATGTTCGCACAGAAATCTGTACATGAATGTTCACAGCAATTCTTTATTTGCAGAGCTACAAATTAGAACCAACACAAATGTTCTCCAACAGGTAAATGACACAACCATCGGTGACACATCCATAAGATGGACTATTACTCAGCAATAAAAAAGGAGAAAAAGCTATCGATACATGCAGCAACTTGGGTAGATCTTAAGGATACTATGTTGAATAAGAAAAGCCAACCTAAAATAGTTGCATATCATATGATTTCATTCCCATAGAATTTATAAAATCATAAAATTAAAGCAATGGAGGGTAGATATAAAGTTGCCAAAAGTTAGGGAAGGGTATGGAGGGGAGGGTGAGACTATAAGGAGTCAGTACTGTAATGTTCCTTTGTGGTAAAAGAATAGTTCTGCATCTTGGATCTGATGATATTTTTCCAACCCCATACATACAATAAAATATCACAGAATTATACATAAAAATGTGCAAAAAAATGAATGATGCAAAAAGTGGTGGAGTCTGTAGTCTAGTTGGGCCTAGTAAGCTCTGTAGTCTAATTAATTATGTTGTGCCAGTCAAATTTCAGTTTTTGATCATGCATTATAATTATGTAAGATGTCACCACTGGGAAAGCTGCCTGATGGGTACATGCGGCCACTCGATTTTTATAGCTTCTTGAGTGTCTATAATGATTTCAAAATATAAAAGTTGCTTTTTAAAAAAATGTATTATCTAGCTAGAAGTGGTAGTCCTAAGAGTGTACAAGCCTTGCCCAGGAGAGTGGCATTTACTGAGAAGAGTTCTGAGCATAGAACACTGACAGTCAATGCATAGAGCAAGCAAAAATGTCACAGAGGGACAAGTCCCATCAGAGAACCAGGCAAGTGTGAGTCATGGCATAAAAGTCAAAGGAAAATAGATTTTCACCCAGAAAAGCAGTGGTGATGAACAGTACCAATTGTTGAAAGAGGAGGTAAAGCAACCTGGTGCTGAAAATGAACACTGAATTAGGAGTAGAGAAACAAAAGAATGGAAATATACCTGGAGGAACTCAAATCACTCTATGAAAAAGATAAAAACATGCACATACATGTTTACTACAGCATTATTCACAATAGCAAAAACATGGAACCAACTGTGCTGCCCATCGAAAGATGACCGGATTTTTTTAAATGTGGTACATATACACAATGGAATATCACACAGCCATAAAAAAGGACAAACTTATGAATTTCACAGCAACTTGGATGGATTCAGAGCCTATAATACAAAGTGATCTATCACAGAAACAAAGAACTGAGTACCACATGTTTTCATACCACAGAAACAAAGAACTGAGTACCTGAACAATTATCATAATATTATAAAAAAAGGGATTGACAGTAGTGGAAAACTGCCCGGGGAGGGAAGTAGGAGCAGACTTTATCAAAAAGGATAGCTGATCTCAAACTAGGTGAAGTGGGGACCAAAGTGAGGCCCAAATTTTACCTGTACAATGACCATTTGTATATCTAATCTTGAATTGTACCTCACATCATTAAAATGTTAAAAAAAGAATATAGAAACCTCAAGTGAACTCTTTCCAGAAATTTAACAAAAAGAAAATGCCACCTCAACAGAGTAAGCAGAAATGAAGCCAAGGGATGAAACTTGTTTTAGGATGGAAAAATCCTTAATTTACCTTAAAGATAAGGAGTCTTATAGGAAGAGAATATGAGACAGAAAAAAAAGCGCCTCTTAGACACAAAGTACATTTCAAGTTCACATAAACATAGCACTAAAAATGGCAAAATCAGAAACATAAGTAGATGAGTTGTGAAAAGCATTATAACATGAAAGATTGCAAAGGGTACAACTGATTAACAATGTATTTTACAAAACTATATAAGCATAAGTTTAATAAATCAAAACTAAAACTGGCTGTTAAAATTATGCTTTACCTAAAGACACACAATTCTTATTCAGAAGTCTGGTAAGGTAATTCTCTGCTGGCCATGACAACATTAGGATTCTTGTAGAACTTCTGCTGACTCATAATCCTAAAACTAAATGTTATGAATAACTTTGTTTTCTTTTGCATTCTTTATTAGTCTGAAATGTTTAAATATTTATAAACATAAAATTCTTAAAGTAAAACCTTTATTATTTGGAAATCACATTAAAAATAAATATTTATTAAGGTCTTATAAAGCTAAGAATCAGTTTCTTCTAAAGGAGATATTTAGCACTAAGAGTTGTATAAAAATTAAGTGATAATAAACTGAACTTATGTCTGAAGACAAGCTCGTTGATATTGACCTTGTTTGAAATGCATTGGTCAACCTGCATTTCTGAATGCATTATAGGCCTATGATTGGTAATGAAACAAAATAGTTTCTAGGGAATAGAAACTGTGTCTTTGCTTGAAGCATTTAAAAGTCATCAAAGTACTGGAAAATAGCTAACAATATTTTACTGACAAGAGAAAAGACAAGAACCTTGAATAATTGTGAGCAGGCTTTCTTATTTTCATTTGTTTGGGACAATATCTTTGAACCGTATTTTCTGCATGAATAAATCACATCTAGTACCAAATATGTCAGCACCAAGTGTGACTGGCGACAAATATACAGGCATGAAAACTCATATGAAAATTCTAGAAGGATACACACTAGATGTTAACCGTAGTTACCTCAGAAAAGAGAAATTGAAGGATGAACCTTAGAGAAGATTCATTTTTACTCTGTATACTTCTATAACATTTTAGTATTTTCTCCAACAAGCAAGCATGCATGTTTTACTTATATAATTAAATATCTGTATACAAGCAAATCATGTTTTAAAGAAAATATTTGATGTATTTGTAAGTACTATCTCATAGTATCATAATAATGGCTAAATGAAATAATATGTAATCTAAGGAGTACTAAATGCAAGTCAGCTGCTATTATTGCACTATTTTGCCAAAATACTGAGAATAATTATCTGAATAGCACAAGGCATGTTAAAGATGTTTAAAAATTGACACCCTTCCTATTGAGAGATGAAGTCTATTTTCCTCTTGTTAAATCTGGGCTGGCCTGTGGCTGGTTTGATAAATAAAGTAAGATGGAAGAGATGCCATCCTGGTTCTGAGGCCAGACTTTAGGACAATTGCCAACCTCTTTCTTAGTCTCATGGAGCCCTAAGTCACTATATAATAAAGTCAGTTACCTTTAGGTTGCCATGCTGTGAGGAGCTCAGGCCATCTGAACAAGCTCTGGAGGATGAAGCAACATGTAATGAGAAAAGAAAACAAGTCTCATTACAGCAACAAATATGTGAGTGAGGATACCTTCTTAAAAATGGATTCTCTTTGGAAATGACCCAAGTGAATCAGAGTCTAACTATCAAACCAAACATACAACTCGCAAAATTGTGAGTAAAAATAAAATGATTTTTAAGCCTCTGAGACTTGAGTTAGTTTGGTATACAGTTATAGATAACAAAAACATTGTATTTAAAAGTGAATTTGCCTTTCTTATTTTCCTAACTGCATTTTCTAATTATTCTACAGTAATTATGTAACTCTTTAGTATACAAGTAACTTATAAACTAGAGAAATTATTTTGGTTTCAGTGAAAAGCCTGAGAAAAGATGGATTAGTTTCTGGTAGAAAAGCACTCAATAAAACCAGACCATAACGTTGGATATATCTATAAATGTAAATCTATTAAGTGGCCCCGCAGATAAATAGAGAAGCAATGAGAATTCAAGGACTAAAATTTTGTACAAGTGGAAAGCTCTAGATGTTAGCTAATGGTCTGCTCCCATCTGCTCTTGTGAGGACATTTGTTACGTTTGGCACGTGCTAGAGGCTGTAAATCTGGGGTTGGCCCAGGGAGAAGGTCCCTGCTTGGGGACAGCAAAAGTAGCAGAGCTTTTGGCAGTTCTATGGGAACGAAGTGATAAAACTGGAACTTTGAACCACCTCAACACACTGTTGGTTTTTCTTTCAAGCTGTTTATCAAACGTTGAAGTATATGGGATTGGATGCTTGAGAGTTATGTTACAAATTTCTAAAAAAACAGAAGATCGTTTTCTTCAGTCTCCTGGTATACAGAAGATAAAAGCCCACCAAAGTGACAAAGCTCATGAACACACCACTGAAAACTGTTGGTGGGACTAGTGACTAACTGTAGTTGCATTTTCCCTGGAGGATCTTCCCAATTCTGAACACAGAATAGAATTCTAAGTCTCCAAAGCCAGAAAGCCAGCAGAAATGGTGATCTCAATGAAGCTAAAGTGAAGAATTACACTAGATACTCTAAGTAAAAAACCAAGTTTATCAGAGTGGATAAAAATAACAAAGAAAATGTATGCTGCCTATAAAAAACATGCCTTAAATATGAGAACAACAAAATAGCAAACCTAAAATGGAAAAACATACCATGCATATACTAACCAAAAGAAAACTGGATTAGTCATAATAATATCACAAAAAGTAGACTTGAATAAAAAGGGAAAGAGCCATATTTCATCATGATAAAGTGGTCAACACAACAGGAAGATATAACAATTTTAAATTTGTATATGTTTGTTAAAAAAAGTCATCAAAAATATACAAAGTAAAAACTGGCAGAACATTAAAAAGGAGAAATAGACACATTCACAGAATACTTTAGTACAGTTTTTGCAATAACTGATAGAACAGGCAAACAAAAAATATCTCATAAGGACACATGAGTTAGTATGAATTATAATTTACAAAACTGATCTATTTGACATATATAGAATAGCATCCAACAAAAACAGAATTTACATTATTTTCAGAATTATGTTGTGAAGAAACATTAGCCAAATTCAGCACTACACTCCATTACAAAGCAACCTTTATCAAATTTTTAAATATTGAAATTATTCTTATTTTGTTATACAAACAGAATTAAACTAATTTAGATTTTAGTAAAAACAATACAACTTTAAAATCTATAAAATCCATTCTGAACTAAAACTATAAGCTTATAAATAAATCAGAAGTGAAATAATGCACCTCTTGTAAATGAAATCATAAACTTTTAACTAATTCATAGGTCAAAGAATAAACCACAACAGAAATATAAAAATAATGTAAACAAAATAATAGAAGTATTCAATATGGAATTAGTGGGATGTAGCCAAATCAGTGCTTAAGGGAAGTATATGACCTTATTGCATATACTAGAAGAGAAATAAATCTAAGATTCAATTATCTAAGCTTTTGTCTCAAGAAACTAGAAAAAAAAAACCCAGTAAATCGCACACTGTTTGTAAAACATATAAGAAATGATAAAGAAGAATGACATAAGCAAGATGACTGATAGAGGATCCTAGGGCTCTTTTACCTACAACAGATAAAATAAAACAAAATAAACTACAATTCAACCAATATAACTAAAGGAGAACACCAGAAAATGACGATAACAGCAAAAACAACAAAAAAAAAGCAGTAGAAATCTTGTAGAGCACAGAAGCCGAGTATACATGCACAGGAAAGGGAAGGGAATGCCTTGCCTTGACCACTCACTCCATCGCCCCAGTCAGGATTAAATCAGAACCAGGAGAGGTTCCTATGTGCAGGGAAAAGGTAAGCAAGAGGACCCCAGCAACTCCCATCACCACTGCAGACACATGCAGTCTTTATTACTGGAGATCCCTGCTGTCTTCACAAGCTCTGAGCCCAACTACAAGATTCCCAGAATCCATACCCTGAGCTACCCCCAGATAAGACACACACGTTATACCCCACTTCAATGCTTACTGTGCTACACCATCTTGGAACCAGACCTGAGGGTAGCCTGCTCCTGAAGCAAGTAGCCATTGTATCCCTCCATTCCTGAGGCTTTGCTACACCTGGTAGCTACAATACCCCCACCAGGTGAGCTACTGTTACGCCCTACTCCCTGTGGCCAAGCTACTGCAAAACAACTTTATCCCCCATCCCAGTTGCTGGTGCATCCTCCACTTAGGAGCAAGCTGAAGTGCTCCCCCCGAAACCCCCCCACCTCAAGCCTGTGCATTCCAGAGCCCTAGTGCCCCCTAGTGCCACAGCTAAAGTAGTGCTCTGCCCAACAGAGACCTAAAGCCTCTAGTACATTGGAGCAGTTGACTTCCTTACCCAGGCAGCACACCAATTCCCAGGGACTCTGAGCCTCTGGCACACTGGAACAGTTGCATCCCCCAGTACCAAAGCTGATGTGGGACTCTGCCCAACCCCCAGGCATGCAAAGGCTCCACTGGCCCAAGTAGTCATGCTTTCAGGGGCTGAGCAGACACAGAAGCATCTTGCATCCCCAGGGAGTGGAGACATTTTTGTACAGCTCTCTCCCCACTAGGCCTCAAGCCCCAGGAGCCTTTCCTGGGTCCTTTGACCTCACAGAGCCTAGGTTAGTGCCACATCCACCATCCCAGTGTTCAGAGACACCAGTGTGTGATACCTCATTCCCCAGAATCAAGCTGCCATTGTGTCCTGTTGGTTCTGGGTCAAAACCGCAGTTGTGTCCTGCTTCCCAGAACCTTGGTTTCCAGAGCAACCCTTCTTTCCCAGAGCCTTCCCTGTGCTGCATGCTGCTCTCCAGGGTCAGAATGACAGCAACATCCCTGCCCCCAGTACCAATTTGCTGGGGTATGCCTCAGAGCAACAAACTCTGGCTTAATAGGATAACTGCATACCATGCTTTGGAAAATGAGTTTGCACCTCAAGTCCCAGGTACTACAGTAGTTTCAGAAGATCCTGAGCCCAGGAACACAGCTTCCACAGGTTCTCTGAGTACCTGTGCCCTGAGTTCCAGTGCTACTGTGACTGCCTGAGGGTTGTATCAAACATGACACCAAGAATGATTACCTCAGCTAAGCCTCCCCTTTGTGGGGATGAAAAGAAAAAGGATCCCTAAAGATCTTGCCCTAATGACACACAACCATAGCCACTGCCACAATCTTCTTCAGCTTAGACTACTGAAGGATCCACAGTCATCACTAATATAAATCACAACTGAAGAAGCTGCATAGATAATACAGCACTGTGCTCCACAGAACCAGAGCCATCTCACCCTGCCAAACTGGCCCACTCAGGTGCACCTGCAAGTAAAAGTCTACCCCTACAAAAGTCAATCTGTGACCTTTGGAAGAAGTGACTGTCCCATGAAGTGCACAGACATCAACACAGAAACACACACATACACACAAACATGAAAAGGAAAAAAAAAGACACCATCAAAAGAATACCATTGGCTGGGCTTGGTGGCTCAGCCTGTAATCCCAGCACTTTGGGAGGCTGAGGTGAGTGGATTGTCTACAGGATCGAGACCAGGATCGAGACCAGCCCGGGCAACTTGGCAAGACCTCATCTCTACAGTACATCAAAAATTAGCTGGGCATAGTAGTATGCGCCTGTAGTTCCAGCTACTTGAAAGGCTGAGGCAGAAGGATTGCCTGAGCCCAGCAGGTTGATGCTGGGGTGGATGTCAGTGTGCCACTGTACTCCAGCCTAGGTGACAGAGTGAGACTCCAACTCAGAAAATATAAAACAAACAAAAAAAAAGAAAACATTAATTCTCCAGTAACTAATCCTAATGAAATGAAAATTTTAAAATTGCCTAAAACAAAGTTCAAAATAATAATCAAGAAAACTCAGTGAGATAAAAGAGAAACAAATAGATAGTTCAATAAAATCAGTAAAACAATTTATTATTTAAATGAGAATTTCAAAAACAGATAGATATATCAAAAAATAACCAAACAGAAATTTTGAAGCTAAAAAAATTCCATCAATGAAATAAAAACTACAATAGAGAGTTTTAAAGGCAGTCTAGATCAAACAATAGAAGGAATCTGTGAACTTGAAGATAGTATTTTATAGTGACCCAATCAGAGAGAAAAACAAAAGAAAAAATGAAAATGAGTGAAGACAGCCTCTGGGACTTATGGGGCACCATTAAATGAGCAAATGTTTGCATTATGGAAGTTTCGAATGAAAAAAGGACAGAAAACTTATTTAATGAAATAATTGCTGAAAACCTTCCAAGTTTTGATAGAGATATAACAACCAAATCCACTAAGCTCAAAAGTCCCCAAACAGATACAACCTGAAGAGGTACTAGCAAGAACAATCAGACAAGAAAAAGAAATAAAAGATATTCAAATCAGAAAGAAGGAAGATAAAGTTATCTCTATTTGCAGATGATAAAATCCTATATGTGAAAAACCCCAAAGGTTTAACAACAAAAAAACTATTAGAATTAATAAGTGAGTTCAATAAAGTTGCAGAATACAAAATCAAAATGCAAAAATCAGTAGCATTTTTATACATGAATAATGAACTAACTGAATAAAGACATCAAGAAAAAATGCCATCTACAATACAACCAAAAAAAAAAAAAAAAACTGAGAAATAAATTTAACCAAAAAGGTGAAAGAGCTGTACTGATAACCACAAAACACTGATTTTTTAAAAATTGAAGATGACACATATAAATGGAAAAATATACCATGTTCATGACTTTGAAAATTAATATTGTTAAAATATTCATACTACCAAAAGCAATATACAAATTCAAAGTAACCCTTATCAAAATGTCGATGATATTCTTCACAGAAATCAAAAAATTCCTAAAATTCACATGGAACCATACAAGATTCCAAATAGCCAAAATAATTCTGAGAAACAAAAATAAGTTGTAGGCATCACACTTTCTGATTTTAAATTATATTACAAAGCTATAGTGATCAAAATAATATAATACTGGCATAAAAACAGAGGCCAGTGGAATAAAATACAAAGGCCAGAAATAAATCCAAGCACATATGGCCAACTAATTTTTTACAAGAACATGACAAAGACACAATAGAGAAAATGATCTCTTCAATAAACAGTACTGGGAAAACTGGATTTCCACATGCAAGAGAATGAAATTGTACCCTTATCTTATACCACTCAAAAACCAACTCAAAATGGAAAGATCTAAGTATAAGATCAGAAATGACAAAACTCCTAGAAGAGACTATAGGGAAAATATCTCCTGGACATTGCCATCGGCAATGATTTTTTTGTATGTCACACCAAAAGCTCAGGCCACAAAAGCAAAAATAAATAAATAGAACTACATCTAACTAAAAACCATCTTCCCAGCAAAGGAAATAATCAAAGTTAAACTGCAGCCTATAGATTGGGAAAAATTATTTGCAGAACCTATAGCCAATAAAAGGTTGATATCCAAAATTTATAAAGAACGCATACAATTCACTAATAGAAAAACAACCTGATTCAAAAAATAGGCAAAATACCTAAATATATATTTCTCCAAAGAAGACATAAATATTGCCAACAGGTATATGAAAAAGTGGTTCAGTATCATTAATCAACAGAAAAATACAAATAAAAACCACTATGAGATACTACCTCACACTCATTAAGATGGCTATGATCAAAAAAGCAAAAGATAACAAATGATGATAGAGTGGATGAAAGAGAACTCTTGCACACCATTGGTGGCAATGTAGATCACTACAGCCATTGTGGAAGAAGTATGGAGGTTTCTAAAACAAATTAAATACATGACTACTATATGACCCAGCATTATCTTTTCTGGGCATATACGCAAAGGAAATCATCACCTTATAAATGTAACTGCATTCCAGCATTCATGGCAGCATTTTTTACAATAGCCAAGATCTAGAAAAGACGTAAATGTTTGTAGATGGACAAATGGATAAAGACACTGTTGGGTGTCTGTGTGTTTCTGTGTGTGTGATGTAATATTATTTAGCCCTAAAAAACTAAGATCTTGCCATTTATGACAATGTCAATGAGCCTGGAGGACATCATACTAAGTGAAATAAATCAGACTCAGAAAAATATTGTAGGATCTCAATGTGGAATCTTTAAAAATGCTAAATATACAGAAATAGAAAACAAAATAGTGGTTACAGGGGGCTGAGGAGGAAATAGAAAGATGATATCATATAGTCTAAGTGTGTAGCAGGTCATGTTATCTAGCTCTGTGAATATACACTCTACTCCCTGTAGAAGTTCTTAACTGAACTTCTCTGTAGATTCTCTGTAGAGCATTGCTTTGATAGCCCATTCTTGTTTAGCTTATTTTCCTTCCCACTTCCCTGCTACCTTACTGGAATAGGAACACTTTTCCTGGAACACTTCCTAATAAATTACTTTTAAATGAATTTTCCTTTCAGTGTCTAAGCGAACTTAAGACATTACACAAAAGAAAATATACTAGTGGTTAATAACTTTTTTTCTTAAAAAAGTTTCAGCTTCATTAACCATTTAGGAAATGCAAATTAAAACCTTAATGCAATTTATACATACCATAAAAATTAAAATAGAAAAATATACAATGCCAATCATGGACCAGGAAGAATGTGTGACAACTGGAACTCTCATGCACTTTGGAAAACTACTTGATAGCATCCACTTAAGTTGATCATGTGAATGCAGTATTAATCATTACTTCCATATATGCCTAACAACCAATAGCCAACATTCAGTTATCAAAATAAACACTTAAAAATGTTCACTGCCAAAGATACTATAACATGTTCATAAAAGCACCATTTGTAATAGCCACAAACTGAAAAATATCCTATTATCCATCAGCAATATAATGGATACATAATTGGTAATATATTCAAATGATAGAATACTATACAACAATAAGAATGAATGAACAACATGGACATAATGTTGAACAAAATGATTAAACAACAGAGGAGTAAAATTTGTATGTTTCTATTTTTTTTCAATTTTAAAGATGTGGAGTACAATTCAGGGTTAGGTATATAAATGTTTATTATGGGTACCCCTGTTGGTGAGGTATGCCCCTCCTTCCCCAGGCAGGTTCTTTTAAAAACAGGATAGACACAGAGATTCATTAACCAGATTCTCTTAGGGATGAATATGCTGTCCTCACTTCTGGGAATGCTGTGAGCAGACAGCCTTCAGCAATCAAACCCTAGGGAAGCACCTCAGCTGCAGAGAGCTGCCTCACCCATATCTAATGATTGATGGAGGGAGGGTTAAAGGCCTAGTCATTAGGGCTCAATGTGGGATAATTCTGACTAAACATTAGTTGCATGGCACCCTTGGGATGACCTGAGCACTGACAAGTCTGCATTGCAGCTCTATTCTCCCTCTATAGCATAAAATGTCAAAAAAGTCAAACTTAATCTATGGCATGAGGGATCAAAATAATGGTTATCCTTGGATTGGGGGTGGAGGAGATTATACCTGGAAAGAAACAGCGGTGGCTTCTGTGGTGCTAGTGATGTCCTATTTCTGAGATCTGTTTAACTTCGTGAAATTTCATCAAGCTATGCAATTACAGTTTGTGCATTTTTCTGTATGCATACTATATGTTGAGGAAATGTTCAAAAACTGTTATGACTCCAAAATAAATGAATTAGTTAAAATAAAATTATAAATAAAAAATACCGATAAAACATCGGTCATCCACTCATCCACTGACTAGCTATGTGACTTTGGGTAAGCCTCTTAAATTCCCTGAGCCCACGACTCCTCAACTATGAGATTAAAAACACAACAAACTTCTCCTTTCCTATGTGTCATTTTACATGCGTTTGCTTGTTTTCTAACCTCACAACTTCTGTGAGTAACGGGTAAAACAGAGATTTGGTATCTCCACTTTTTGATGGTGGAGCAACTCCTGTAAAAGATGGACAATTTACTAAAAGTTACAGAGTCAGTGAGCTATAGAATCAGGTCAAGAACCCAAGTTTTCTGGAGCTGCTGTCTTCAGCACCAAACCAAGTCAGTATGTTATGTTCAAGAGAAACATGTAGTTAAACATGCAAATGGCAATACCATTGAAGACGTAGTACAGAGAAAGATGCTTAGAAGTTAGGATATAGACTGCATCTAAATAACAGTTGAGAGCAATTCAGACTAGTGGACCCTGAACATTTATCCTAATACTGTAAGAGAGGGATTGGCAGTAGTGGGAAACTGCAGAGGAGGTAGAAGGCACACTTCATCAATAAGAGCACCCGATCTCAAACCAGGTGAAGTGGGGACCAAAATGAGGCCCACGCTTCACCTGTACAATGACCATTTATATAACTCACCATGAACTGGAACCCACATCTTTAAAATAAAAATTTTAGCCGGGCTCAGTGGCTCAGCCTGTAACCCCACGCCTTTGGGAGGTTGAGGTGAGTGGATTGCCTGAACCCGCGGGTTCAAGACCCATCTGGGCAGCGAGACCTCATCTCTACAGTAAATCAAAAAATCAGCCGGGCGTGGTAGCGCATGCCTGTAATTCCAGCTACTCGGAAGGCTGAGGCGGAAGGATCGCCGGAGCCCAGCAGGTCGAGGCTGCGGTGGCCGGGAGCGGCCACTGCACTCCAGTCTGGGCGACAGAGTGAGACTCCAACTCAAAAAATAATAATAATAAAATAAAATAAAAATTTTAAAACAGAGCAATTCAGACCAACTAAACTACCAGCTAAAATTACCCAAAAGAAACAGCCCAATGGCATAAAACAAAAACCAACGGTTAAGAGAAAAAGAGACAAAGAAGATCTACACTAGCTTATGGGAATTCTAGCTTCTGTGATAGGAATTTTATGATTCAATGTTCTAGCCTCATTGAAATCATTGTAATACAAAATAGAATCCCACCAAAGGGAAAGGAGTGGCTCTTAATAAACTAAATGGCATACTATTGGTCTAAAAATTCAATGCTTTCTCCGCAGATATGATTCAACTACTTTATTCCTCTGGATTAATGCCATTAAATTGTGCTCCAATTCTCCTATCAAAATCACATAAACACACACACACAAATCATGCCCTCTCTTTCATTGGAAGAAAGGCTCAATACTCAACGTAAATTTAAGAAAGTATGAATTGCACACCAACTTCCAACCAGCCTCGATCCTTTCAATAAGCCCTGACTTTCTCACTTTGAATTATGGTGATGCTTGTTTCTCTCAGGAATCTGTAAGGGACAGGTAGTTGGCTTAAATTCAACTCAGTCATGCCGTTTGCCAAAGAAGGACAGTCTCTAGTGTGTCATCTCATGTTTTGATGCAGATCTTCTTTCAAATACCTTATAAAGTTCACAGTTTCTCAAATCCTGGAAAAATGCCCACCCCTAGCCCCGGTGTCCAGTTACCCTTCACCTCTAAAAGATCTCTGCTTTGCCAATTAAATCAGTTAATTTGTAAGCCAATTAAATTAGACCAATCTGTCCGTTTTCTGAATTAAATTGGTTGTTCGGCATCTCGTAGGACCAACATAAAACAGGGTAAACCCAGAATCTTATGTCCATCAGTCAGAAGATGCTGAATACATCAATCATTAAAATGTATTTTCTAGCCGGCCTCGGTGGCTCAGCCTGTAATTCTGTGCTTTGGGAGGCTGAGGTGAGTGAATTGCTTGAGCCCATGGGTTCGAGACCCGCCTGGGCAACTTGGTGAGACCTCATCTCTACAATAAATCAAAAAATTAGCTGGGCATGGTAGTGTGTGCCTGTAGTTCCAGCTACTTGGAAGGCTGAGGTGGAAGGATGGCGGGAGCCCAGCAGGTCAAGGCTGCAGTGGCCGGGAGCAGCCACTGCGCGCCAGTGGGAGACAGAGTGAGACTCCAACTCAAAAAAAAAAAAAAAAAATGCATTTTCTTAAAAAACAGTGAGATGCTAAGAAGAAAGGCCAAATCACAGGTACCTGATGAGTGTTTCCTCAGTTTCTGGTGCTTCTCACTCTCCTAAAGATTCTGATTATATGGAAGACTTAGGTATAACCAATTCCTCAAGAAACTATTGAACAAAGTGATACAATTACTTTTATATTTTCTCCATATAAAAATACTAAACAATTAAGCTGCCTGTAATTTGAATGAGAAACTTACCAATTATAAAGCCACAGTCATTCATCAACTTTTTAAAGGATTCATAGTAGCATGCAGTTCTCAGACCTAAAAGACTCCAATATTTGTTACAAAAAAAAATTTTAGGATGCTCTTTGCATTAAATTTTAATGATATGCTCCCCAAAATTTTAGAAGCTATTTGAAGTACCTGAAACTAAATTTAACATTAGCTTTCATTTAAAATGTGATTCTGTTTTATATAACTAGCCTGTTTTTTTATAGCACACAAAGAGAAGGTAGAAAACAATAAGAAGTTTCTTTGAAAGAAATCTATATTAATATTTCAAATACAGCATCATTTAAGTCTGACATTTTCTTTCCATTTTTCATTTTATGGTCAAATTAAAAAAACATAAGAGTTTTATTTATTCCTCATTACACAATATGATTATTTGTGAAACTAGACAATAAAAGGGAAAACATTTCTGACCAACAAAAGCCACTGTGTTAAGCCATCATTTAATCAGAATTCTTCTCTTTTTCCCTTCCCCAGCCTTTCTACATACTCTGCTGGCTCAACAAAACCGGTGGATAAAAACTTTCTCTGTCAGGATGTCAGATAACTTAGGACTCACAGTGATTGGTGATAATATATTGCCTTGAATGTGAGGGGTGGCAGGTGATAGGAATGAAGCAAACAATGTATATTATACAGCTGTAGAGATGTGAACTTAGACTTTACGTAATAAGGACTATAAAAAGTCATCACGCAGGTCTGAAATGTAAGTGCTATGGTGCCTATAAAATGCGCTGTAATATAAAGCAGAATAGTGACAGATGATGTAACACACAATGCCTAGCATGCAGCTACAAGTTGCCTAGCACACTGTCCTCCTTTCTACAGTGGTGTTAAAGGCACGGTCCTAACACAGTCATTAAATTAGTTTGATAAAATATGGTCTATAATGTTGCACTTGCTGGAGTGGTCTAGGAAGTACGGTGTACCGCGCTGCTCATGGGTTTGCTGAACTGTTATTGAACTAGTGTATATGTTCGTTATTCCTGTGTGCCTGTATGTGTAGTGAACTTAAAACTTTTTGTTCAGTTCTGGGCAGTTTTTCCTCAGATATTTAACTCATTACTCCAAACTGTTCCTGCTGCAGAAGGTAGGGGCGTCTGCATGTTGACTATTCCAATGTAATGCCAGGGTTTGCAGGTTTCTCTTCCCATGCTACTAGAAGAAGAGATGTATGGATTGCCTCTTCTCTGACAAATCTACTATTTGTGCAGTTTCAGTATAATAGAGAGTTATAGGATATGAGAATTTGGAATATAAACCTTCTCCTTTGTACTCACTGACAGTTTATGATGTTGGCAAGTATCTAGACATGCTTTTTTGAGATGCTTTTCAGAGAAGATGATAAAACAAAAAAAGACACATGTGTGTTATGTGTGTGTATGTGCAGCTATAGAAACACTGTAATTACTCTCAAATAATATTTGCAGCAATCATTTCATGAAGAAAATTGCCTTAGAATCAGAACTCTGAACTATGTCTAACTTCCATCATCTACTAAGTTTTCCTCTGTATTATTTTTTATTCACAGAAGTGTTCATTTTCCACTGGTCTGGTCTTATGAACAAATAATGTTGTGGCTTCTAGGATCTAAAGAAAGTGCTCAGCCGGGCTTGGTGGCTCAGCCTGTAATCCCGCGCCTTTGGGAGGCTGAGGTGAG
>NW_007258922.1:776653-796731 GCF_000164805.1 Carlito syrichta | reverse complement strand
TCAGGTCGAGGCTGCGGTGGGCGGGAGCGGCCACTGCACTCCAGTCTGGGCGACAGGGTGAGACTCCAACTCAAAAAAAAAAAAAAAAAAAGAAAGTGCTCCCCTCACCCTCCAAAATTTCTCCAACCAGCTGATTTGTAAAATACACAATTTAGTAGTTAATTGCTTTGTTTAATGTTTATTCTCTGCTAATATGTGAATTTCAAAATAAGTAATAATTAAGCATTTTCAACTTAATATAAGCAAGTTAATAAAAATCTATCCTTGAGAGCAGGTAAAAAAGCAGAACACAGAAAGGCTATATATAACACACCATATGGAGTACACTGTCTTAGAGGAAAAGAGTGAAATTTAAGTATGTAGTACTTATATCACATTGGTAGAAGAAGGAAATGTAGAGAAATGTGCATTTTATGAATTCCTAATGCAGTTTCCTCTATGATACCAATTCCCTTTTGCAGACTCAATATCTTTGTTCTCTGGTAGAATGCTTGTGCCAGGAGCATCCCTAGAGATTCTGGCAGGCTTTACATGAACCTAAAAGAACTGACTTCAGGAATAGGTTAGCTAGATTGTCTCCTTTTTCAATAAGACCAAACCTAAAGCTAATGCTCAACACAGGATATACATATTCTTCGGTCTTCTGAAATGACAAAGTATATGTCTATTTCTACCCAGTAACATCAATGAATTATGGGCAATACAGGTGAATCCTACAAATGCAAGTCTACAAATCTTCTTTCAAAATTTTCAAAGACAGAAGTTTTCAGCATTCAAAATTGTTGGGGATTTTCAAAACATAATATAGGACAGATGTCAGATATAGACCACATCACTACTTTTTATCAAACAGTATAATTTTTTTTTTTTTTTTTGAGTTGGAGTCTCAAACTGTCGCCCAGACTGGAGTGCAGTGGCCGCTTCCAGCCACCGCAACCTCGACCTGCTGGGCTCCGGCGATCCTTCCGCCTCAGCCTTCCAAGTAGCCGGAATTACAGGCATGTGCTACCATGCCAGGCTGATTTTTTGATTTATTGTAGAGATGAGGTCTCGCTGCCCAGGCGGGTCTCGAACCCGCGGGCTCAGGCAATCCACTCACCTCAGCCTCCCAAGGTGCGGGATTACAGGCTGAGACACCGAACCCGGCTAAACAGTATAATTTTTACAGAGAAATGTATGTATGTTTTACAAAAATTTGTTTTACAAATGAAAAACAGATTATAAATAGCCTCACAAGAGTTCAGGTCAGATTTTTTTTCACCAAATAAGTCTTCCACAATCCTACAGAAAAGAAAAAAAAGAAAAAGCTTTTCAGGTCTTCTTGGTTTAAGAATTAAGAATAAGGGATTGTAGATTTTATCATACATGTTTGCTCATCAGTTTTGTACTGGGATGATCAATAATTGCTTCTATAGCATTTTTCTCTGGCACAACCATGTGTGGCAAAAGTATGTAACAGGAGAAAGTGATGTGAATGGATGATGTGCAAATTAATACGGTACCTCATTCAGTCTTCTGGCCAAGTACTGACCAAAGTCAAGGTAAATCACGCTGGGAAGACAGCTTTTCTTCTGCAGCTCTTCTCTGATCAGTGTCTCAGGCAGAAAGCAGCACTGCCCCTAAGTGAAGATTCCATCATCACCCAAGTGTGGTTGAGTGAGGACGTTACAGATTGCCTTCTGCTTCTATACTAATTGCCTTCAGGTTCTTGCCCCTTTTACTCTTTGATGTAATTTTGTTCTTTTCAGCTGTGCACAGACATTGTTATCTTTTAGGTTCCTGCCCCTGGGCACAAGCATTTACAAAGAGAATTAAGAGAGTTGTCCACACTCCTGCTAGTTGAGGCTCTTGTTCAGAATAACTACTCACATTTCCCCTAATGATGGTGTTACTGGTTGAAGGATTCTACACATCTCCAGCCCTACATCCTTAATTTTCTTCTTGTTGCTTCTCCTTGGGTAATGTACCCTCATTTCACCCTAAGGCTCAGTTCATAATATTATTCTTAAAATCGGTTGTCTCTCTCCCACAGTCAACTAGAGCCAACACTCCCTAGAGGCATCTATGACTCCAGTACCTACTTTGCCCTCCAAATAGGGGCAGTGAGTAATGCCTGCCAATTCTCCGTTTGAAATACATCTTTCTTTTCCAGCCTATTTCTGAAACGTGGAGACTTCTTAGTCCATGCCTGATCTGTGGTACTCTTGTAAGAGAACACCTCATCCTGTCTGCATCAGGGCAAACAAAACACCAGAGTCAAATGAATCTTAGTGAAGTACTTTTTTTCTTTATCATATCCTTGATCTGCTTGAAAAATTACAGTTTTAGCAAGAATTAGAAAAAAATGTACACTTTAATGTACTCCTGGAACCCTCTATAGTACAAACCCAGTTTGTTTTTCCATTTTTATCTTTCAGTCCTCTACTACAACTCTTTTAAAAATACATTCTTTCATTCCCAGGTCTATCTATTGTTCTCAGCACATTGCATTAACTTCTCAGCACCTCCACCATTTCTTGCACATTTTCAAGCTGTTCACCTCATTTATAGCTGAATTCATTCATTCTTCAAAGTTCAGTTCAAGTTTCATTTGGCCATGAAGACTTTTTTTTTTTTATTTCCCTCACCTGGGCACATTTTAATTGTGGAACAGACTGCCGGTCATCCTCCAATATATATTCTCCCTTTTTGTCCCATAAAAACTGCTAAATAAGTAGAAAGCCATTGACCTGATATTGTCTTCATATTTTGAGTTCCTATGTAACAAACCACAACCTAATATAGTGTGCAAAACAAACTGACACCTAACTTAGGAGTATATTTTGTAATTAACAGCCAAGTTTCAGTAAAACACAAGTAGCCAAACTTCAGTCATTCACAGGTAACCAATTAATGAGACCATGCCCAAACAAGGCAAACACCTAGATGTAGCCAATCAAATGATTTATCTAACTTGCTTTTAGGTTGAGCTTCTAAAAGCTCATTTCTCATGCTGCTGTGTATAGCTCTCTGCATCTCTTGTGGTTTTGAGTGCTGCCCAAATCATGAATTGTTCTTTGCTCAAATAAACTCTGTTAAATTTAATTTGTCTAAAAGTATTTTTGTCTTTTTTTTAACCCAGCAGAACTTCCAGTTTTTAAATGGACACATAAACATCCAGATAAAAGATAATATTTCCCAACCTCTCTTGCAGGTAGATGTGACCAGCAAGATATAAATGAAAATGATTTATTTACCTTCTGGGTTACACACTTTAGGGAAGGAACATACTATTTTGGACCGTATGAATGAAAATGAAATTATTAGAGCACCATGCTAATATTCTACCATTAGAATGGCAATGCAAGACAACAGACATCTAGTCATTTGAAAATTTTGCAGAATGGAGTTGCCATAGAAATTTAAAACAAGAGAAATAAATTCTATGTTGTTTAAGCCATTTCTATTTTAGACTTCTATTACAGCAGCCAAACCTATATCCTAACTAAATCTACATCATTTGTCATCAGTATCATTCAACTGCTTGTTCCTACAGACATTTTATAATTGTTAGTTTTTTTATACACATTTTCTTCACCTAATATGATCAGGGACCATAACTTTTCTATATAGCTATGTGCAAAACAGTCACTCTCATACACACCCAGCTCTAGCAAAGTGCACTAAGTATTTAATAAATATATTAACTCTCTATTATCTTGAAGAATAAACTGTTTTACATAAAGATGTCTACAAATGAAAGAAAAATATCCCTTAAATGTCAAAAATATTTAAAATAACTTTTCTTGAAAAATATCAAAAAATATGTTTTACACTTCATTGACATACTACACAGAAAGAAAGTGTAATTTAATTCAAGCTTTATGACTCAAGATTGTAAGTATCAATATTCATTTTGTATCATTCTCTACTTTACCTCAATAACAACTAAAGGATGTGCTCCCAGATGTGAGGTAATTGGGAAGTTTTTTTTGGGAAGATTTTTATAATATCTTTTCCCCCAGCTTTTTAAAAATACAGCTGAAAAAATTAAAATTCTGTGTATTTATAGTGAACAACCTGATTTTTTTGGTGTGTATATATATGTATGTATATATACATATATGTTGTAAAATAATTACTACAATGAAACTACTTAACATGTTTATAATCTCACATGTTTTTTGTTGTGAGACCAAGATCTACTGTCTTAATAATATTCAAATATACAATACATTATTATTAACTATTGTAACTATGTTGAGTGGTGGAGTTGTTGAATAATATGGTAGTTCTATTTCTAATTTCTTGAAGAACTTCCATATAGCTTTTCATAATAACTTTACTAATTTATATTTGCACCAGTATACAAAGGTTCCTCTTTCCCTACCAATAATTTTCTTTTTAAAATAATAGCCATTCTGACAGGTGTGAGGTTATATCTCATTGTGGGTTTAATTTGCATTTCCCTGATAATTAGTAACGTTAAGCATTTTTTCATATACCATTTTTCATATATAGATTTTTTTTTCTTGCTATTGAGTTGTTTGGACTCCTTTTATGCTTTGAATATTGACCACTTATTACATGTATGTTTTGAAAATATTTTTGTCCATTCTGTAGGTTGTCTCTTTACTACATTGATTATTTTACGAAGATAACTTTTTACTTCTATGAAATATTTTTTTATTTTTGCTTTTTTCACCGGTGCTTTTGAAGTTATATCCAAATATCATTCCAGACTAATGTCAAGAAGATTTTTCCCTATGTTTTCTTCTAGTAGTTTTATAGTTTTAGGTCTTACATCTAAGTCTTTAATTCACTTTGATTAGTTGATTGCTATATATGGTGTGAAATAAGGACCCAGTTTTATTCTCTACATGTGGATATTCAGTTTTGCAGTACCACTTATTGTGTGTTCTTGACCTCTTTGTTGAAGATCAGTTGACTATAAATGCATAAGCTTATTTCTGTACTCTTTATTATCTTCCATTGGCCTACATGTCTTTTTTTAATGCCAGTGCCAGGCAGTTTTGGTTATTATAGCTTTGTCCATAGTAAAAAAAAGAAAATGACAAGCCAATATTTCTGATGAACATAAATGCAAAAATCTAAACAAAATACTAGCAAACCAAATTCAACTGTACATTAAAAGGATCATATACTATGTCGAGTAGGATTTATTCCTAGGATGTAAGGATGGTTCAACATGCACAAATCAATAAATGTGATACATCACATTGGCAAAATGAAGGATAAGATCATATAATCATCTCAATGCAGAAAAAGCATTTCACAAAATTCAACATTCGTTCATGATAAAAACCTTAACAGATATAGAAGGACTGTATTTCAACATAATAAAGGCCACATATGATAAATCCACAGATAACCATACTCAATGGTGAAATGCTAAAAGCTTTTCCTCAAAGATCAGGAAAAAAATGTGTCTATTCTAACCATTTTTATTTATTATAGTATAGAAAGTCCAGTCAGAGTAGTTAGGGAAGAAAAAAATAAAAATCATTCAAATTGAGAAGAAAGAAGTAAAAATGTCTGTATTTGAAGATGGCATGACCCTATATATAGAAATCTAAAAATGCTACCAAAATAACTGTTAGAACTAATAAACAAATTCAGTGAAGTTAAAGAATACAATGTCAACATAAAAAATCAATAGTGTTTCTGTATATTAACAATTAACTATCTGAAAAAGAAATTTTTTAAAAAGTCCCACTTACAATAGCATCAAAAATAAAATAAAATACTTAGAAATAAATTTACCCAAGGAGGTGAAAGATCAGGACACTAAAAATTATAAAACACTGAAGAAAGAAATTGCAGAAGACACAGATAAATGAAAAGATACCTTATGTCCATGGATTGAAATAATAAGTATTAAAATGTCCATACTACCCCAATGAATTACAGATTCATTTTAAATTTTAAAATTCTAATGACATTTTTCACAGACAGAAAAAAACTCCTAAAACTCATGTGAAACCATGAGACTCTAACTAGCCAAAGCAATCTTAAACAAACAGAATGAAACTGGAGACATCATACTACCTGATTTCAAAATATTCTATAATACTTTTTTATTAATGTAAAGGTAATATCTATTGCAGAGCATTTATAACACATAGAAAGTCTATGAAAAAACATTCTGTATTTTTATAATTTATGTAAAGATGCAAATTGAGTAGGTCTAAGAGAGAACTAAAATGTTCTATAAATAAAAAGACCAAGTTTAAGGTGTGAACTTACTTCTCCTCAACTTTGAACAGCATTAGAATAGAATAGAATTTGAATTGGATAGGATAGAATTAGAAATTTCCTAAAGAGAAGGTTGTGGAATGCAAGAGCTAGGAACCTGAAATTGCTGAATTCCTTCATATTCCTTCAATATTAAGACTTATAAACTAACGTAGCCAAGAGTAGAGATAGAAGCAAAAATTTTGTGAATCATTAGATATAATATTGAGATATACCAATTATGCTTGTATCACATAATCATGTTTTTGTGTATTTTGGATATGAAAAAATAGGACACACATTAATCAATGGTACAATGTAATGAATTGGCTACCCAGGTCAACTGCCTGCCTCCTGAGGTACCAGTTAGCCTATCTGACTGTCATGGAGACCTATAGTAGCCAGTCAGACAGGAGATAGCTAGAAAAAGACTGGGAAAACAGACAGGCAGGTCCTCTGGTAACAATGTAGTAAACTCCTGGCAGGCATCTCAGGCTCAGCATTGGTAAACAAGCTCCCTGGGAGCATCTCAAGTTACAACTTAAGTCCTCACTGCTGGAATTGAAAAGCAACTGATCAGGTCACATTAGGCCCCTACCTCCTGCCAATTGGTCCTTAATTCTGGCCAATCCAAACAGCAACAACTCACAGTAGTGCTAGCCAATCAGTTTAGACCTAGGGCTATATAACCACCAAGTTTTCAGTCCAGATGGACAACCCCTTTGGATCCCCTCCCACTATGGGAGCTCCTCTGCCCTCTCAATAAATCCTACTTACTCACTTTCCAGCTGGCCATGTCCCTCATTCTTCCTGGGCATGTGACAAGAACCTTGAGCCTGAAGAGCTATGACCTGAAGAGCTGCAGAAGATCATCGGAATCAAAAAGCTGTGCACCCCAGAGGCTGGCTTGCCAGCCAATGGAGCTGGCTGAACCAGGAGAGCTGCCAGAAGAAGGTGAGACTCCAAAGCAGAGACACCCAGGGGGCTAGGCTTGCCAGCCCCCCTGAATTGCAACACTCTCAGGGCTTGCCTTGCCAGCCCATTAGAGCTGACACTTCCGGGACTAGGCTTACCAGCCCCTCAACCACTCTCTGGAGCTTGGCTGGCCAATTGAATTGACATTCTTGAAGCCCAGGGTGACCTGAAAAATCCGCATCACCAGGTCATGCTAAATGAAGGAAAGCCCAAATGTTAAACCCAGTGTTATCATGAAAAAAGAAGTCTGAAAAATTACAATAGATTATTGTGCAAACTTAATTTGCTGAAAATCAAGATGAGAACTCTCTACTGAAGCAAATAAGTATATTTCCTAGAACATGCTATACAGCTATTGATCTAGAGGGTAAAAATATCCGAAGGAACAATGTATATGATTATGATTTTGTATCAATATTTATCAATTCCCTGCCTTTATATTATAATTCAATTTGCAAAAACTTCAATCATTTCATTGTTTCAAGGAATAGCATATTTCTTCAGTATACTGATGGCATCACATTAATAGAGCAGTAGGCAGCAGACACTTAGATATTACAGTTGACACTTATGTGCCAGAATTCAGAATATAATTTCAAGGAAAAGTCAAAGCTCACCATCCTACCATAGTTTCTATGCATCCAGAAGTGACACATTTTACCACGTTTTATTGTCTACTCTAAGTAGTATAGAAATGTATGAGACTGGGTTTTAGAAACAACATAAGCCATATTCAAATATGCTGTTTAAAACCATGTTTCTGAGTGACCCAAAAGATTGTTAACATGAATAGAATACCCAAGAGCAAGAGAAAACTGTGTAGTATAAGTGCTTTGTTAGCTGTTCCTTATGACCATGAAATTTCAATTGTGCTTAAAGTCCCTGAGGCAGATTGAATTACTATAGAACCTGTTACAAAACTGTATAGAAGAATCACAACAGTGACACCTGAGTTTCAAAACAAAGTTACTCTCTTTTCAGCAAACCTTTAAAAAAAAATATTTGCTGACTGGCTAATGGTCCTACCAGAGATCAGATACATGATGGCAGGATGTGAGAAAGCAGTAGCCAATGATCTATACTGCTCATCATGATCTTCGTGTTATCTGATGCATCAACCCACAAAACCTTGAATGCCCAACAGTTTCTCATTACTAAGTATAAGCAATATATGCAATATTGGGCTTGAGAAGGTCACAAAACACAAGGATTTTGTATGAACAGATTCATTTCCCAATGTACCTATCACCTAATCATTTTTCCCTAAATCCACACATGAGGCCCTGGAGAAAATTGTCTATGACTGGGAAGAAAATTGTTCAAGCCTTGTCTGCAGATGGCACTTTATTAAATGTTGGTATCAGTGGAAAGTAAACTACAGTAGTAATTATTTGTGAGTAGTCTTGAATGATATTTAAAAAGGGAGAAATCTCAGTGGGTAGAATTTATTTTTAAGTTAACTTTATTAAAGTATAATTTACATACAATAAGTTCCACAATATTAAGTGTACAATTTGATGAGTTATAGCTAATGTATATGTCCATGTAAATGAAGGTGCAAAACATCTGCATCCCTCCCAAAATTTGCTTGTACTTCTTTGCAGTCCATTTCCCCACACCTAATCCCCACTGTATAGAGCCACTGATGTGATTTCTATCACTTCAGATTAGGTTTGCCTGTTCTAGAACTTCATATAAGTGAAATCATTCTTTTTGATTGATTTATTTTGTTCAATGTAATATCTGTGTAACTCAACCATATTGTTACATGAATCAGTTTATTCATTTGTGTTGTTAAGTGGTATTTCATGGTATATATATATATATATATATATATATATATATACCAATTAATAGATCCCAGTTTGGGGCTGTTATAAGTCAAACTCCTGGACAAAGCCCTTCCTAGGAAGAAGTGGGGAGAGACTACTGGTTCCAGGCTCTCCTTCACCACTGCAGTGGGAGAGACTGAACCACCAGGCTCTGCCTCACCACTGCAGTGCCTGGCTTGACAATGGCAGCAAGGACTGTGGAGGAAGCCCAGAGGCTGAGCCCCACTGGAGAAGATAAAGAGGTACCCTCCCACCATCTTAAAAACAGGGCTGGAAAGTGCTCTAGCTTGCTCACCATAAAGCAACAGAACCGATCTCTGTGACCAGCAGTGCAACTGCTCAGGGGTTGATTGTGACCCAGAAGAATAACCTGAAAGCACTAACTCTGAAGAGACAGGACAAGTGCTGAGTCTCAGGTCCTCCACCCCCTACCCTGATTCAGTCACTTGACAAAGGATGTGGCCAGAGAAGGATGAGAAAAAAAACCTCCAAGGAGATCAGTGTTTCTGAATCCTAGCTATCCATCCTCCACTTTATTTGACTCTTAAAACTACAAGAGACAGCAAAGCTTACCACCCACAGTCCTGTTTCAAAGCAGAACAAGTCCAGAGCCCTAATCAGGGAAGAATAAAGGGCTGAACAAACATCAGAAGTGAAAATCTCTCCCACTGCCACTGAATAATGGAACTAAAGAGAAAAGAAAGAGATCTGTCACAAATGAGGAAAAACCAATGGAAGACCACAGGCCAGTTCCAGTGTACCAAAGAAAAAAACACCTGAAAAATCAGACCTCAGAACCCAAACAATAGAAGTCACCAACAACTAGCCCCAGAATACAACCAGGACTAGGGAATGGATGGAAAGAGTAAATAAGACTCAAGAAAGACAAGATGCAACACTGAAAGAACTTGTAACAGATTTTGGCAATCAAAAATTTCATCCAGGAAATAAATAACAAGATGACAAGCATGGAAAGAATAATTAATCAAGCTGAAGAAAGATTCTCAGAACTGAAGATCAGAATATGGAATTCACCCAATCCGTAAAAAACATAGAAAGAAAACTCCAAAACAAAGAACAAAGTGTACAAGAGATGTGCAAATTATATCAAGAGTCCAACCCTATACAAGACTGGTATCCCAGAAGAAGAAAGAAAAAATGAAGAACACCTTGAAGCAAGTATTCCAAGAGGTTATCCAAGAAAACTTTCCCCATCTCACCAGAAATGTGACCACCAAACACAAGAGATACAAAGAACCCCCACAAGACATCAAATGAGAAGACCAATCCCTAAACACATGGTAATTCACCTACACAAAGCAGGCACAAAAGATGTGAATGTGAATAGACTAAATGCACCACTGAAATGACAAATAGGATTTTTTTAAATGATCCAATTATTTCCTGCATCCAGGAAACTCATGTCAACACAAGGATGCATAGAGACTCAAAGTTAAAGGATGGAAAACAAGTTTCCAGGCAAATGGATCACAAAAGATGGCAGAGAGGCATGATCTTAATATAAGACAAAACAACATTTAAGTTATCCAAAATTTTAAAAGATAAAAAAGGACACTACATAATGATAAAAGTTTCAATCCATCAACAAGAAACATCCATCCTCAACATATATGCACTCAACATAGGAGCACCAGAATTTTTAAAGCAACTACTAAACAAACTAAAAAAAGATATTGACTCTAACACTATTATACTGGGGAATTAAAAATCCCACTAACAACCCTAGCTAGATCATCAAAAAAAAAAAGTAACAAAGAGATTTGGAACCTCAACTTGATGCTCGACCAAATGGATTTAATAGATACTACAGAATATTCCACCCAACAACAACAGAATATACATTCTACTCACCACTACATGAAACATACTCCAAGATCAATGATATCCTCGGCCATAAATCAAGCATAAACAAATTCCATAAGGTTGAAATATTGCTATGCATCTTCTCAGACCATAGTGGGATAGAAATAAATATCAACACCAACAAAATTTTCCCCAAAACCACAAACACATGGACACTAAACAGCATGATGCTGAGCAACTACTGGGTCAACACCAAAATCAAAAAAAAATATTAAAACATTCCTGGAAACAAATGAAAACAAAGACACATCTTACCAAAACCTCTGGAATGCAATGAAAACAGTTCTGAGTGGGGAATTTACATCTCTACACACACATCAATTAAATGGAGAGATTGCAAGTTAACACCCTAACAAGATTACCTAGGGACACCAGAAAGGCAAAACCACCAAAACCCTAACTTTAGCAGAAGAATCCAGATCACCAAAGTAAAAGCCCAAATACGGGACACAGAAGATTAAAAAAATATATCATTTAAAAAATCAACAAAACAAAAAGCTGGTTCTTTGAAAGAATGAATCAGATTGATGGAACCTAGCCAGAATGATCAAGAAAAAGAGAGAAAAAGTCCAAATAAACACAATCAGAAATACAAAAGATCAAATCACAACTGACCCTGAAGAAATACAACAGATTATCAGAGTTTACTATGCACACCTGTATGGAAACAAACTTGAGAACCTAAATGAAATGGAAGACTTTCTAACATCTCACAACCTCCCAAGGTTGAAACCAGAAGACACTGAGATACTAAATTGACCAATAACATCCCAGAAAATTGACTCTGTCATAAGAAATCTACCTACAAAAAAGAAAGCCCTAGACCGGACAGCTTTCCAGCAGAATTCTACAAAATGTACAAGGAGGAGCTGATACCAATCCTATTGAAAGTATTCCAGGCAATTGAGAAAGATGGAATTCTGCCCAAATCATTTTACAAAGCTAACATCACACTGATACCCAAACCAGTAAAGATCCAACAAAAACAGAGAACTTCAGGCCAATATCCCTAATGAACATAGATGCAAAAATTCTCAGCAAGATCCTAGTAAATTGGAACCAACAACACTTCTTAAACATCATCCACAATGACCAAGTAGGCTTCATCCCCAGGAAGCAGGGCTGGTTAAATATCCACAAGACCATAAATGTAATTAAATATATCAACAGATGTGAAAACAAGAACCACAGGATTATATCATTAGATGGGGAAAGTTTTTGATAAAATCCAGCATCCTTTCTTGATAAAAACCCTCAAACACATAGATACTGAAGGAATAGACTTCAAAATAGTAAGCACCATCTACGATAAAGCCATCATCAGCATATTGCTAAATGGACAGAAATTGGAAACATTTCCCCTGAAAAAAAGGAAAAAGACAAGAATGCCCGGTCTAACCCCTTTTGTTCAACATTGTGTTGGAAGTCCTAGCCAGAGAAATTTGACAAAAGAAGGAAATCAGGGGTATCCAAACAGGAAAAGAGAAAGTAAAGTTATCCCTCTTGGTTGATGATATGATCCAGTACCTTGAAAATCTGAGAGAATCTGTCAAAAACATCCTTGCACTGATAAAGGACTTTGGCAAATTCTCAGGGTATAAAATAAATGTGCAAAAGAAAGTCACATTCTCGTATACCAACAACAAGAAAGCAGAGAACCAAATAAAAAGCACAATCCCATTTACAATAACCACAAAAAAATTAAATACCTCAGTATATTCCTAACTATAGAAGTGAAAGACCTTTACAATGAAATCTACAAAACACTGCTCAGAGAAATCCAAAAAGACACAAACAAATGCAAAAAATATTCCATGCTCATGGATTGGAAGAATCAACATTGTTAAGATGTTCATCCTACCATCCTACAGATTCAACATAGTAACCATTAAATTACCAACATCATTCCTCACAGACCTAGAAACAATAAGACAGAAATTCATATGGAATACACCACGAAACAACCAAGAATAACCAAAATAATCCTTAAAAGAAACAAAACAGGAGGTATCACAATTTCAGATTTCAAACTTTACTATAAGGCTACAATAATCAAAACAGCCCAAGATTGGTATAAGAGGCATATGAACCAATGGAACAGGATAGAGATTTTGGAAGCAAAACCTCAATTTCTCAACCAGCTCATCTTTAACAAATCCTCCAATAACCACCACTGGTGAGAGGAGAACCTATTCAGTAAATGGTGCTGGGAAAACTGGCTGACCACACGCAGAAGGTTGAAACAGTACCCCTACCTATCACCAAACACAAAAATCAACTCTAAATGGATCAAAGACCTAAACTTAAAACCTCAAACTATAAGAACCTTAGAAATGCAGAGACACCCTTATGGAAATTGAAACTGGCAATCAGTTCCTGATGAAAACACCAAATGCCCTCGCCATTAGAGACAAGATAGACAAGTGGGACCTCATCAAACTGAAAAGCAAAGCAAAGGTAACCATCAAGAGAACAGTGAGACAGCCCACAGAATGGGAAAAAATATTTGTCAACAGTATATCTGACAAAGGCCTAACATCCATGATCAATAAGGAACTCAAATGTGCTGAAAGGAAAAAAAAAACAAACAGCCCCATTAAAAAGTGGGCAAAAGACACAAATAGACACTTCTCAAAAGAAGAGATACAACCAGCCAACAGACACATGAAAAAGTGTTCAGACGCACTAATCATCAGAGAAATGCAAATCAAAATCACATTGAGCTACCATCTAACCCCAGTAAGAATGGTCATCATTAATAAAACAAATAACAACAGATGCTGGCAAGGTTGCAGAGAAAAAGGAATGGTTCTAATCTGCTGGTGGGAATGCAAACTAGTGAAACCTCTTTGGAAAATAGTGTGGTGATTTCTGAAAGAAATTGACCTTCCATATGACCCAGCAATCCCCCTAGTAGGATTATGCATGGAGGAAACTAAATCATTCTACAAAAAAGATAACTGCACACGCATGTTTATTGCACCACTATTCATAATTGCAAAACATGGAACTAACTGTGCTGCCCATCAAAACTGGACTGAATTTTTAAAATGTGGTACATATACACAATGGATTATTATGCAGCCATAAAGAAGGACAAACATACAGACTTTGCTGCAACTTGAATGGATTTGGATTCTATCATATTTAGGGATCTATCACAGAAACAAAGAACAGAGTACCATATGTTTCACTCATAAATGGACCTTGAACAATTATAATAATACTATAGCCGGGCTCGGTGGCTCAACCGGTAATCCCGCGCCTTTGGGAGGCTGAGGTGAGTGAATTGCCTGAGCCCGCGAGTTCGAGACCCGCCTGGGCAGCAAGACCTCATCTCTACAATAAATCAAAAAATTAGCCGGGTGTGGTAGCACATGCCTGTAATTCCAGCTACTTGGACGGCTGAGGTGGAAGGATCGCCGGAGCCCAGCGGGTCGAGGCTGCGGTGGCCGAGAGCGGCCACTGCACTCCAATCTGGGTGACAGAGTGAGACTTCAACTCAAAAAAATAAAATAATAAAATAATAATCATAATACTACTATAAGAAAGGTATTGGCAGTGGGAAACTGCCAGGGGAGGGGGGTACACCTCATCAACAAGGGTACCTGTATAATCAAAATTTGTATACCTATCCCTGAACTGTACTCCACATCTTTAAAATAAAAAATTTTAAAAAATAAGTAAAATTAATTAAAAGTGAAGGCTGCCACAGCATTACAATAAATGAATAAATCTCAGAATGCACATGTATAAATTATTTATCAGTATGTGCTTTGTATATCTTTTAGATAAATACTTAAGAGTGAATTGTTGGGCCTTTTTGTAAGTGTATGTTTAATGTGGCGAGAAGCAAGTGGGCTGAACTTGAGTAGTAGAAGTTGTGTTCTACTTTGCCTGAAATCGTGACCTGATGTAGGGATCTATAGCAATATGTAGAGGCAACTAATACCTTGCCGATAAGTAGTGAGGGACTTGTGACAAACAAGATGAGAATTTGATTAGAGGATATTTGGGAAAGTATGTGAAATAGCCTGAAGTGTGAGAATATTGACTCCCCCTTGTTGATTACTCTCCACAAGGCCCTCACTAAAGAGGACACTTTCAGTAAGCAGATGGATGGAAGGTGACCTCTTTATACAACTAAACTAGTGCCTGATACATGAGTTCAAAACAAAGTAGTCATGTTTGCAAGTCAGAGGTTATGCATAAAGTAAGCCCTTAAAATTTTCCTCAGTAAACTTCATCTGGCTAATGCAAAATGAAAATAAAAAATCCTGAGCCTCAGGAGACTGTCAGGTGACCCAGGTACTCAATTACTGGACCTTTCCATTATAGAAAAGTAGTAATTTTTCTCACTGGAGGTGCTACTTATTCTGAATTGTGATTAGCAACAGCATTCATGAACTTGCCAATTAAATACCATACCATTTTATTTTTAACAAGGAACTCATTAGTCATGTATACTAGAATAAATAAGGTAAGCAGGTGGTACTCATGATGTTTATTGATTTTTGTATGCACAAATCACTCAGAAGCTGGAAGACAATATCTTGCAAATTTGGGGTATAGACTTACACTATGCTAAATATGCTCTAAACCAATGACCAATGTATGCTCTGCATCCCATATCCAGAATAGATAGAATCATAATTTCTTTGGGGCTGAATTTTATCTCACTTCCATGTAAAATGTATGTTAATGTCCTAACATGAAGTACTTCAGAGTGTGACTATATTTGGAAACAGGGCTTTTAAAAAAGTAATTAATTTTTTTTTAATGTCATAAGGATAGACTCTGCTATGATCTGAATGTTTATGCCCTCCCAAGAATTACATGTCGAAATCTTAAATCCCAAAGCGATGGTATTAAAAAGTGAGGCTTATGAGAGGTAATATGGTCATGAGGGCAAGTGATTTTCATCAATGAGATAAGTGCCCTTATAAAAAGAGGTCTCAGAAAGCTGTCTTGCTCTTTTTATCATGTGAAAACACAACAATCAGGCGCCATTCACTAACCAGAAAGTTGGCCTTCACTAGACATCAAACTTGCCAGTGCCTCAGTCTTGTACTTCCCAGTCTCCAAAAATGTGAGAAATAATATCTGTTGTTTAAAAGCTGCCTAGTCTATTGTATTTTGTTATAGTAGTCTGGAGAAACTAAGGCCCTAATCTAATATGACTGGTGTCCTTAATAACAGAAGTGATTAGGACACAGATGCACACAGAAAGAGGACCCTGTGAAGTCACCAGAAGAGGCCATTTACAAGCCAGGGAATGATCCCTCAAAGGAAACTAACCTTGCCAACATCTGATTTCCGACTTCTAACCTTTTGAGAACTGCGAGAAAATATATTTCTATTATTTGAACAACCTAATCTGTGATACTTAGTTATATCAGCCCTAGAAAATTAATACAATGACTCGAATAATACAAATCACGTCTCACTATTGCATTTAATGATTCACAAAATTTTTGCTTCTGCTTCAATGACTCTTGGCTGTGCTGGCTTATGAGGCTTAGTACCCAAGGGGTACTAAGAACCTGGAATTCAATAATCTCAGACTCCAGTTCTTCCACAATATGACATAAATTATCCCTCTCTTAAGTAGTTGGAAGGAAGACAAAAGGCTGAGAAATCTGAGAAACTGGACATATTTTTTAAAGATATGAAAATATCAAAGGTATTGTTTAATTCGATCTAAGGGTTTTTTTTTACTTTTAATTTTTTTATTTTAAAGATGTGGGGTACAATTCAGCATTAGGTATACAAATGTTCATTATGCAGGTACCCTTGTTGATGAGGTGTGACCCCCTTCCCCAGGCAGATTCCCACTACTGTCAATCCCATTTTCCCGCCCCCCCCCCAGCAGTTTCCCACTACTGTCAATCCCATTTTCCCGCCCCCCCCCAGCAGTTTCCCGCTACTGCCAATCCTTTTCTTACAGTATTACAATAATTTTTCGAGGTCCATTTATAAGTGAGAACATGTGATACTCAGATCTGTGCTTCTGTGAAAGATCACTCAATAGGCTCTAAGTCCATCCAGGTTGCTGTGAAGTTCATGATTTTGTTCTTCTTTATGGCTGTGTGATATTCCTTCATGTATATGTGCCACTTTTTTTTTTATCCAGTCCTCTTTTGCTGGGCAGCATGGTTGGTTCCATGTTCTTGCTACTGTGAACAATGCTGCGATAAACATACGTGTGCGGGTATCTTTTTTATAGAGTGATTTGAGTTCTTCCGGGTATATTACCAGCAGGGGGATTGCAGAGTCATTTAGAAGGTCAATTTTTAGATCTTTCAGGAATTGCCACATTGTTTTCCACAGAGGCAGTGCTACTTTAAGTTCCCACCAACAGTGTAGAAGTGTTCACTTTTCACCGCATCCTCTAGATGTATAACCTTAAACTATAAGAATCTTAGAAAATGCAGGAGACACCCTTATGAAAATTGGAACTGGCAACCAATTCCTGATCAAAACCCCAAGTGCCCATGCCATAAGAGATAAGATAAACAAGTTGGACCTCATCAAACTGACAAGCTTCTGCAAAGCCAAAGAAACCATCAAGAGAGCAGGGAGACAGTCCACAGACTCGGAAAAAATATTTGCCAACTATATGTCTGACAAAGGACTAGCATCTAGGATCTACAAGGAACTCAAATGTGCTGAAAAGAAAAAAGCAAACAGCCCATTACAAAGTGGGCAAAAGTTATAAATAGACAGTCCTCTAAAGAAGACATATGAGCAGCCAACGATACATAAAAAAATTCTCAGCCTCACTAATCATCAAAGCAATGCAAATTAAAACTATACTGAGATACCACCTAACTCCAGTCAGGTTGGCTATCATCAATAACCTAAGGTTTTTAATAGATTCAACATTAAGATACATTTATTTTTCTGTTCATCAGCCGGTCACTAAGTCTTATTTTATGTCCCTTATTACAATAGCATTCATAGAAACACATTTAAGAAATGCTGACCTGTTTAACTGAGGAGATCATTGTTAATAAAGCAAGCAGAGGAAACTCTGCAAAGATACACAGATTTTTAACCCACCCAAAACCAGTTATAAAATACAAAAAATATAGGTTCAATGATCCTTTATCCAATCTCAAAAACCAATTATGCCACTAGGAAAAGTTAGAAATTAAAAACACTTATGCTTTTTTCTACTATATCATATTATCCCATATATAATATTATTAAATTTTGTGGATATTTCATAACTGATTAACTCTCTATGATTCAAATTTTACCTGATTTCCAATTTTCAAAATCATAAATAGGCTGGGCAGGGTGGATCATGTGTGTAATCCCAGGGCTTTGGGAGGCCAAGGTAGGAGGATTCCTTGAGGTCAGGAGTTCGAGATCAGTCCAGGCAACAGAGTGAGACCACATCGCTACAAAAAAAATAAAAATAAAAAATTAGCCAGACATAGTGGCACCAATTTGTAGTCCTAGCTACTTGGGAGGCTGACGTGAGAAGATCACTTGAGCCCAGGACTTTGAGGTTGCGGTGAGCTATGATCATACTACTGCACTCTAGTCTGGGCAACAGAGCAATACTCTGTCATTCAAATAAATAGATAAGCAAAATTGTAAATAATGTTACTTTATGTTCTAACACATTTTTTTTTTTACATGTTTGTTTCCTTGGGCTAAATTCTAGAAGTGGGGTTTCTCAGTTAAAGATTTTGAAGACTTTTTGCCTGTCTTCAAAATTATTGTAATGTTGTATATTTCCACCTAGAATATATAACAACATCCATTTATTCACACCCTCTTAAATGTTAGATCGTTTTTCCTGTCTATAACTTGGTTAAGAAAAGCTACATTACTACGTTTTTTGCGTGTGTAAGTTGTCCATCGTTATCCCTTTAGTAGTTTGAGAAATTAGACTTTAATTGGACTGGCCTAGATCTAGTTTCATTGACAGTCACCATAGAAATGTATGATAATAATTGGTAAAAGAAAATAAGTAGACTGAAAAATAATTAAAGTAAAATATATACATTTTCAAGAGGCTAAATGGATCTGATTCACCTTCACCTCTGACTTACTCACTCTGCTCCAGTCACTCAGGTCTTCCCTGAATTACTACATTCTTTTCTGCCCTGAGGCACTCTTTTTCATTGTCTAATCATCTACTTTTTTGAGCAAGCCAATTCAAAAGCTACTCTCTCTGATTTGGGGGGATTTTTTTCTTCTCACATTCTTTTGTTGTTGTTGTTGTTGTTGTTTCCTTCATAGAATCTGGAATTCTGTACTTATTTTTTCATTTGTTTAATTTGTACCTCCCTGCATGGGATGATAAGCTCCATAATGTCAGAGATCATGTCTGAGTAAATTTTAACAATCTGTTTCCAATATCTGCCATAGTGGTGAGCACAGAGCAATTGTTCAATAAATATTTTATTGACTTAATGTAAAACTGATGGCCAAATGAATGTCAGAAATGTGTAATAAAAAAAGAAAAAAAAAGAAAAGTATAATGATGATAAATATCATCCCTTTTAAATAATTGAGCATGTAATATAGGTGAGATTTGCCTTATAATTAGCATACTAAAGCGTGTGGACTCAGGATAGTTTATCTGCAGGGTAAAAACAGCACCACCAACCGGGCTCGGTGGCTCAGCCTGTAATCCCACGCCTTTGGGAGGCTGAGGTGAGTGGATTGCCTGAGCCCGTGGGTTCGAGACCCGCTTGGGCAGGCGAGATCTCATCACTACAATGAATCAAAAAATTAGCCGGGTGTGGTAGCGCATGCCTGTAATTCCGGCTACTTGGAAGGCTGAGGCGGAAGGATCGCTGGAGGCCAGCAGGTCCAGGCTGTGGTGGCCGGGAGCGGCCACTGCACTCCAGTCTGGGCGACGGAGCGAGACTCCAACTCAAAAAACAAAAACAAAAAAAAGCACCACCACAAATATACTGAAGTGCCAGTCTGACACTTGAAGATAATTAAGCTTTTTTGTTTTTAACAGCTAAGCCTGACATTTTCTTTAGAGTAGAAAATTAGACGTGGCATTCTTTATTGGGATATTTTCTTTCTTTTTTTTTTTGTTTTTTTTTGTTTTTGTTTTTTGAGTTGGAGTCTCACTCTGTCGCCCAGACTGGAGTGCAGTGGCCGCTCCCGGCCACCTGCTGG
>NW_007258922.1:754242-776633 GCF_000164805.1 Carlito syrichta | reverse complement strand
CTCCCGGCCACCGCAGCCTCGACCTGCTGGGCTCCGGCGATGCTTCCGCCTCAGCCTTCCGAGTAGCCGGAATTACAAGCATGCGCTACCACGCCCGGCTGATTTTTTTTTTTTTAATTTATTGTAGAGATGAGGTCTTGCTGCCCAGGCGGGTCTCGAACCCGCGGGCTCAGGCAATCCGCTCACCTCAGCCTCCCAAAGGCACGAGATTACAGGCTGAGCCACCGAGCCCGGCTGAGGGATATTTTCTTTTTAATATTGGTTAACCACAATCTTCAAATCACTACCATTTGTATATAAAATGCAAATGAGTGACGTGAAAAGAAAGTTTTCAGGAAAAAAGTGAAATAATCTTGCTTATTTTTCTAGAACTTTTTTTATATTTTCAATGGTTAACAATTCAAGATACAGATAGCATTTGATTCCCATGTCAAAAACAATTAAAATAAAGAAAAATCTTTCTATTTTTTTGTCTGCAACATAGACTGTGATTTCAATTGTTTATTTTCCTGACACTGATTCAATCTTTGGTCACACCATTCAAGTCTACAAAACCTTTAGTAAGCTTGAATTGGAGCTGTTTGCCAAGCTCTTTATTCTAAAGCAGAAATCCTCATATACATTCATAGTCTTATACATGACTGTTTTGCAAACTAATTTTTGTTTCAGTCAAATAAGGTATGAATTGGGTCAAGTAGGTGCTGAACACCAAAGCAACTGGTGTACATGAAATGACACTCACCATATTGTAACTCTACAGGAATTTACAAACATTTTCCATCACAGCTAGAAACTCTTTTTATTGAGAGCAGATCAATAAGAACATTGCTGAGTTTAGCAATTCAAACAATTCTTAGATTTAACTGCACAACAAACAAGTACCAATTTGAAATGGACACAGGATAGATTTGGAGGACTACTTTAGTAAAAATCCCAGTAGGCTATCACAGAGAAAAATCACAATGTAAGTAGCACAAATAGCAATATTTAGTTCCTAAAATTTTGAATCTTGTTAATTCCACTGCAGAAAGTAAAGTCAACCAGTTTACTCTGAGAAACATAATCAACAGAAAGGTCTAAGCTGGGTACAGTATTACCCACCTGTAATCCCAGCTATTTGGGAGGCTAAGGTGGGAAGATCACTTGAGCCCAAGTGTTCAAGACAATCCTGTCTCAGGAAAAGGGGTTAGGAGAGTTAGATCCCTTGGATATTCTTACTCAAACAAGAGACTAGAAAGCAAAGATATAGTGTTTGAAATGAAGAAAATGATTGGTTTAGGCTAATGAGAATATATACCTGAGACACATTGGGATGAAGTGGACACCTGAAATGGTAAACTAAGGTGAGTGGGGTTAATAAGTATAAAAGAAGTAAATCCATTTGGCCTCAATTGTCTGATCCTAAAGCCCATCTATTTTCTACCATATGTTTCTAACTTCCTAGTGCAACCTTACGCTATGACCTGAGTCAGGGAAAAGTTCACAAATTGCCCTTGGGATAGGAATATGTGTTCATATATCTAAAGGTTATCCCAAGCTGACTTCATGATAGAATCCAAAATCCTCTCCTTGAGGAGTCTGAATTTAGGTTCTAGAGAATTTGCTGAGATTCTTTATATGTCTCCCTTTCTCAAAATTAAAAAGTGACAACAAATTTTTCAAATAAGTGCTAGAAACGTGCAGTGATCTCACAAAATGTTTCAAAATTTAGAGTTCCTTCAAATAATCATTTTTAAATGAGTTTACTTATATTATCAACTTTCTTATTGCTCATAATATTAACTTTGAAGAATATAAATGCTTGCTTCTTTGGATTAGAAAAATATCTGATTGATGTAAGGAATTTGGAAGAGTTTAGTAGAAGTTCTCTTAACTGATATCCATTTAACCAACTTGCTAGGTTAATCAACACTCTTCATTTTTTCTGTCAGACATACTAACTAATGCCCAGGGGATACTGATTTGCTTGCAGCTGGCAAGCCCACCTCTGGCATATTTGCAACATATCCTCTCATGGGTTGATTTGTATGCCAGAATGTTTACCAGAGTAGAGTTATTTATTCACAGACTCGTTTATGCCAGTTGTACATATTAACGTGTTCATAAAATGTAATTAGACATCACATAAACCAAGAGAATATGAGTATTAAAAGAAAGACTGCTATTGAGTCTATAAAAATGATCTGAATTCTTTGGAAAAACTTGATCAAAAAACAAGTAATTGAAACTTGCTGTTGAATTAGATGTGAGTACAATAATTTTTTTGAAAATTATCATAATCTGCACTCAGATTATTTCCAAACCTCTTTAAATCCTTGCTAAAGAAGCCAGAATGGAGGAAGTTGATAAAAGAAAAAAAGGTGTGGAATTCCAATTAGCAGGACTTGATTCGAGAGAGGAAAAAAGGGGGGAGGAGGACCTATATTCTTCAAGAAAATAAATGAAATAAATAAATATTTATTGGTTGAAAGTTTAAATAAAATATTTAGGATTTTTTTTTATTTTTGATTCTCTGCTGTGACAGCATATAAATTAACTGATCAACTACTTAACATAATCATGCTTAATAATGATCATCCATAATCCCACCAGCATCAATGTTAATCCTGATTGTTGACATTCCAGCATATCTTCTCTAGGCCTTTTCTTTCCATCCATTTTACATGGCTTAGTATTAAAGTATACTATACACACAAATTTGTAGCTCTCTTATTTGATGACACTATATAAGAAGCATTTCCCCATATATAAATCATATTTTCTTTTTCAAATCTACTTACCTTTAGTTGTATAGTGTCCTATTATTATAATAGAATATCACATATATAGTAAGAATACATAGCTCAATGGCTTTTCCCATTTTTTACACTCATATACAAAAAAGTTAAGTCAAAATATGCAACATAACTATCCCCTGAAGAAATTCCTCTCAAGTCCTCTTTCAATTAGTTACCACTACTACTGACACACAGGCATCAACTTTCTGATTTTTCTTACCATAGAATACTTTTGCCTACACCTGGATGCCATATAAATGGAATTATACAGCATGTATTTTTTTGAGTCTGCCTTCTTTAGTTCAACCTGATATTTTTAAGTTTCATTCATGTTGTTGAACATCGGTAGTTTTTTTCCTTTTTATTAATGAGTAGTATTTTGCTGCATTAATATACTGCAGTTAATCTACACTTTCTTCTATGGATAGATATTTGAGCTATTTCTAGTTTTTAAGAGTGCTGTGATCATTCTTGTACAAGTCATTTTGTAAGCAAATGTTTTCATAGATGTATATTTCACTTTATTAAAATCTGCCAACCTAACCCTGAATTGTACCCCACATCTTTAAAATAAAAAATTTAAAAGTTAAAAACAAAGATCTGCCAAAGAGTTTTTCAAAGTGGTTAACTCATTGTACATCTCACCAACAAAGCGGCAGATCTAGTTATTTCAGGTCCTCACCAACACTGAATATTCTTAATATTCTTTATTTTATCCTTTCTTTTGGCATGAAATAGTATCCACATTGTAGTTTTGATTTGTATTTCACTGATGAGTAATAATGTTGAGCCTCTGCCAATGTTCTGTGAATATTCTTTCAAGAGCTGAGTTTATTCTATGGTGTGAATATAGATTCAACTTCTCAGCTAGATCTTTCCTGCCTACCCTTCCTAATTTCTCCCCACTACCTAGTTCCAGAAATCTGTATTATCTTCAATGAAATATTATTTGATATTTCCTGTGCCATGCCCTGTCATCTCTTCACACATTTCTTCCCATTTTGAATCTTGCCTTCTACAGCAATTTGGGCAAATAATCACCTAGATTTAGTTCCTCAGAGATGAACAATATAGCAGAAATGCAAAAGAGAGTCCTTCTGACTTTCAGTTTCAAGGTAGATTCATTTTTCACTCTTGGCAGAAACAGTGGGTTTGAGAACGTGTATCTTCAGTAGTACTTTTTTTTTTTTTTTTGAGTTGGAGTCTCACTCTGTCATCCAGACTGGAGTGCAGTGGCTGCTCCCGGCCACCGCAGCCTCGATCTGCTGGGCTCCGGCGATCCTTCCGCCTCAGCCTTCCAAGTAGCTGGAACTACAGGCATGCGCTACCACACCTGGCTGATTTTTTGATTTATTGTAGAGATGAGGTCTCCCCAAGTTGCCCAGGCGGGTCTCGAACCCGCGGGCTCTGGCAATCCACTCACCTCAGCCTCCCAAGGCGCGGGATTACAGGCTGAGCCACCAAGTCTGGCTAGTAGTACTTTCTTATTGATATATATCAAGGCTACTTTGAAACAGCGGCTTGTATTACTAATTCCACAGAAAAGGGACTTGTAAACCTATTTCTCTACTGATATATTAAAGCAAGACCCTTTCCATGGGAATTCTATATTCTGGACTATTTGAGGTTTAAAGAACAATAGGACTACAGAGAAGACCAGAAATAGTGGCCGAGTCAAACATAGAACCAGAACAATGAGCACAAACAAGAAGTAAATATCTGATTATATCTGGAAATTACATCTGAAATTCCTAAAATTCTACTCATGCATTGATGTAGCATTATTTCAAATGCTGGCTCCCCTGTATTTTCTGATTATAGCTAGCTTAAATAAACACTTTTGAACATATTAAAAAACCTCAAGAGAGATTAATGAAGACATTATTTACTTCCTATTCCTAAAACAAGATAAGTTTTCCTCAAATATATACACTGTATTATTAGATATGTCTACACATAGATAGATACATAGATATAAAGTTTATCCAATTTCCTGCATTTATACTGTTCCCATCAGTCTTCACTACACACCTTCTCACCATAACCACCAAAATAATCTCCCAACTGGTCTCTCCACTTCTTCTATTGCCCTGATCCAAATTTTCTGAACAAATTTGCACAATTGGTCTTAAAATGCCATTCAGATTATGTCACTCTCCTGCTTGACGTCCTTCCAGGGCTTCCCAAGGTACTTAGAACAAACTTAAAATTCCTTACTGTCACCTCTTAAGCATGGAAATAAAGATCAACAAAATGAGAAAGGCAAAGTCTATTTATTCAGAGCTTACTACAGCAAGGGAGTCAGCCACAGTTGCTTGCATTTTGACAGAGACTCAAAGGCAGACAGGAAAGATAACTTTATAGAGGGGAAAAAAAGAAAGGCTCAGGTGTTCCCTAATTGGAAGCTTTTGGCATGTTGGTAGCCAACTAGAAGCAGGGCATTCTGTGTGATTGACTCAGAGTACATATTTGACTTCCTCTGGTGGTCCTCAGTTGAAAGTAGGGACAAAAAAAAAAAAAAAAAAAGCCTGACAGGAAGCTGGTAGTTTTAATCAAGGCCTAGTCACTTGGGGCCAATTGTTACAGAAGTTTTTGTTTAGCTTCCTGGATTGTCGTTAGAGATAGCACTCTGGCTTCCTACAGATCAGACATACAGCATGTTACCTTCCTGGGTTTCTATTGTAGATAAGGGATTGGTTTTCTGGGCTGGTTGCTGCAGGTTGTGGATCAAAGTACTATTTTTATATATGGCTGTCATCGTCCATCTGTATTTCATTCTCTTAATATCCTGTCTCATGAGCCTCCTGCCTTCTGCTATGTACTTACCCCTGTCCCTCTTCCCCGGTGTTCACAGGTGCCAGCCAAACAGTTTCTCACAAGTCCACTAAAATTTTGAGCCCAGTCCTGCCTCCCAGAATCTGCATATGCTTCTGGCTTGATTAACCTCTTTTCCATCTTTATATCTCTGTTTAAATATTATTTCTTTATGATATTTTCCTTTCCCAGATCACCACACTTAAAGTCAGTTTTGCCATTGCTACTTTAGTGCATATTAATCCTTGTTTGTTTTCTTCTTCTTGTTCACAATTTTTTGATTATTTTTATTTGTGTTTCTACTCTGTTTCATCTGCTCCACTGGACTGCAGATTTTTGGAGACCGGATGCACATTTATATTTTCACTATCCAATCTAGCATCTAGTAGCCTTTCAATAGAAATTTGTTGAATGAATACTTAGTCTGTCACTTTCACCCTTTTTATCTAGCTTTTGAGACCACTAAATTAGAACATTTTTTATATGCTGTGACACATTGCTGGAATTAAAAACAGCATGAAAAATATAACTTTTAAATATTATCAAACCAGCAAAACTAATATTTTAAATTGTAGGTATTCCCATCCTTATGTAATGGGTAGAGCATTATTTTCAAATTCTAGTCTTCAAATACTGTGCCTGTAACAAAATATAGTTCAAGTCTATTGTGAATACTAAATTTATTCCCTATAATTTATTTTACTCAATAAACTAATCCAATATTTCTAATAGCACAACAAAAATAAAAGCTGCAAAGAAGAAACAAAGAAAATGTTTCAAAAACTCAGTTCTGATTCATTACAGTCTGGTAAACAAATAAATGCCAAGAACACTACAAATTGTTAAGCAGCTTCAAATAATTTAGTGCTTTGCAGTACACATACATTGGTAAAATTACAGAGAGTGTTATTTAGCAGTTTTTTGACAATTCAGAATGTATGTCAACATATTCCAGTGTCTCACATTCATCTTTAATGATAGCAGACAGCACTAGCTCCTATTTCACATATACGTTTATGCATGGAGCCATTTTGATTATTTGGAGACTGACCAAATAGGAGTGTATCTTATCTTTTTACTGAATAATTAGAAAATAGAAATAATCCCATCTCTGAATTGGACTTTCATATCAAACTCTCACTCTAAGAGATGATAAAAATACATGAGTTTTTTCCTTCCATACAAATATCAATTAGTAGATACTATCCTTTCTTAAGTTCAGAAATCAGAACACTGATTGATGGACAACAAGCAGAGGCATAGAAAATGAGGATACTGTAGAAATGTGTTCTTATCATTTCTTTTCCAATTCAAGACCAACTGCGGACACACAGTAGGGGGTTGTATTATCCTTGCCATTATCCAATTGACCTAAGTGACAAGAAATCAAAATGTCTTTTGTAGTCTTTCAAGAAATGGGCATTAGAGATGGGAGGGGTAGAAGCTGCTGCTTTTATCCTGACACCTTTTAAAACTAGGGAATCCATCTAATGTTGTGTGCATTATTCCAAAATGGTAATTACCCTGAAAATATATGATAAACACATGCTAATGAGATAAGCCAACAAGGGCAAAAAAAATCCTCTTTAATAATGCAATCATAAGAGAAAGAGTTTTAAGGAGATATGGGAAAATTATCATAAATGTCAAGGCTCACAAAGTATAATAAAAAGGATTGATGTGTTTTATACATGCTAAATCACTGGTGGGGATTTATTATCTACACAAGACTCCCAGATGACAGAAAAGCAGGTTCACCACATAACAATAACTTTTGTAAAATATTACCATTTAATTTTACATTTTTCTCTCCTTTTACACTGAGTTCATAAATCAAAACTCTTTCCATGTACTAAGGGGATATCAAATCTTTTGAAGGAGATGTGAAGGGTACTTTATGATCTATTTGTATGAAAAAGAAAGAAACAATTAGCAAAGGTACGAGTTATTTTTATAAGCATCACGTCTATTTATATCTCAGGAGTAAATACCAATATCTCTATTATCAAGCCTGTCATGAAAACTCACATGAAATACGAGTTTTCCAAAATAAAATTAAGTAATGAGGAAGAAAGGGCTTAGGTTTGTATTAAGAAATTTAAAGAAAAATATAATTGTATATTGCTTAAGCTTCTTCAGGAGATACGATAAAAATAACCTTGAAGGAAAAAAAAGAAGGAATTAAACCAAGCAAGTAGAGAGAATTAGTTTGAGGGGAGACCATAAGCATGCGAGGGAGTTCAATGAATTTCTGAAAGATAGAAATTGGGGGAAAGCATGTTGACTGTTGAAAAGAAAATTAGAAATATGCTCAGGTGTGGGCTGAAATAAAGGACTCTGTCTTGGTGGCTTATCGCTAGAGACCTCAGGCTCAGAAGAGGAATGAGAAGGAGGAATTAAACAGGGAGGCTAAAGAAGAAAAACCTAAACCATTTTCCTTCTCATACCCCCACAAAAGCAAAGCAAACAGCAACCCATGGTAGTAATTTGTAGATCAAGTAAATATACCAAATAAATCTTCTCTAAACAGGTTGAGTAAACCTCCTGGGAGAAAAGTTAAGGTTGTTGGTATATGTATTGACTCTGCACCATATTTTTGTGGGAAAAAAAAAATCCCAGGCCCATTGAAAGTCATAAATCTTTTGACTAAAGGCATCTACTCAGCGCCACACAGACACATTGAAGACAGACTTATGCTTTTGGTTTTAGTGTAAAAACTAAAATTTATTTAAGGTTTTAGAATAAATAAAATTAAGATACATCGGAGGTCTGGTTAAACATATAAATGTGGACTGGTTCTGGCTCTTGAATCCCAGGATAAGTTGGAGATTTATTCTGTAGGTTGATGCCATAATGTTGTACTTGCCTTTGGGATTCTCCAATATTGCACTATAATATTTACATGTTGAATAAAAATACCCAAAGAAGAACTAATTCAGTGATGAAAGTTATCCAGTCTTCAATTTGTGAGTCATTCCAACAGTAAGTATTGAATATCCTGACAGGAGGACTATGATGAATTCACAGTGCCAAGTCAGAAATTCCATAGGTACTATATTATTTGTAAGATGGTACTTAAATTAAGAGCACATAAGGTCCAGGCTATGGTGGATTCTGTTTGGTATAAAAGGAAGTTTTCAAACAAAGATTTAAAATTAGTTTCATGAATAAGTATACTATTACAAAAAGTTCTTAGGCAATCAATTAGACATTTTGTTTTAAATGTCAAAAATTTGAATGTAAAGAAATAGAAGATCCTAAAAGTTTCCAGGGTAAGGTTTGTGGAAATAGATTGCATATAAAAAGATAAAAATTAGGGTGACATTTAAAAAACTTTAAGAAAGAAGACAATGGACAACAGTTTCAAAGAATGGAGAAAAATTATTTTAAACTAGATTATTAGGCAAGCTATACTATCAATCAAATATGAGTGCAAATAAAGGAATTTTCAGACATGTAAAGACTCATTACCCCTTGTCAAGACTGTTTCTGAATTACTTGAGAACATATTGAAATGAGATAAATCTGTCAAAATCAAAAAAAAGAAAAATGTGAGATCCAAGAACTGCTCGAACTAACATAGAAATGTTATGAATACTACCTCAGTTTAATCAAAGTGGAATAAATACAAGAAGCAAGTGGTCAAAATCATGTCAGGAAACCAGTTAGCTCTGAAAGGTCTTCAAAAAGAAACTTATGAGACAAATGTCATTCTGGAGACAGAATAATTGAGATTGAAAGTGATATGGTAAATAAGGCATTCATTTTCCTTCAACAAGAAGAAATGAAAGGCAATAAGAAACTCCAGGGAAATACACATGTGCACACACATACACAGAGTGAAGTCCATATGACATGATTTTCAGATTCTGATGGCATGAAAGATAATTCATTTGGACCTTAATGGTAGAAATGTTCTTTATCAAACTGTACAAGGGTAATGACTTGGAATCCATTGGGAGAGATATCCTAGCATATCACTCAGTCTTGCCCAGAATAACATAAGCAAAATAGTTAAATGCTGTTTGTTATTAACTTGTAGAATCAACTACAGGGAAAGCACAGATAACTTCATCAGGGATATAAAGCATAATGTAAAAGCTATCAATTTTAACACTAAAAAATGAAGGGGTAGCTGTCAACTACTAGAGGCAGATATGGAATGAAGTAAGTGAATGCAAAGGTAGGGGCAAACATCTTAACTTACTAAGAAATCAAAAGCAGCTATCAAAATTTAATAAGATGAGAAACAGTGCTCTTGAGTATGTTATTTAAAAACTGCCAAGTGACCAGTAAAATGGCTGAAAATTATTGCAATCAAAAGAAAGAGTGGAAATAACATATGAAATTGGTAAATAAAGAAAAAGTTAAAGTTTGGGCATGGTGGCTCACATCTATAATCCTGGCAGTTTGGAAAACCGAGGCGAGAGCATTGCATGAGTCCAGGGATTCGAGACCAGCCTAGACAACTTGGCAATACCTCATCTCTACAATAAATAAATAAATAATTACCTGGGCACAGTAGCGCATACCTGTGCTTCCAGATACTTGGAAGGCTGAGGCAGAAGGATTGCCTGAGCCCAGCAGTAAGGATGTGGAGGCCGTGATTGTGCCACTGCACTCCAGCCTGGGCGGCCGAGTGAGATGCTGGATCAAAAAAAAAAAAAAGTTAATTACTTAGAATATATGATATACCACTATAAGACTAAAGACAAAAATAGTCAAATGGAGGTCTGTTGTTCTTGTTTATGAGTCGTTGCCTCAGACATCGCTTGGGCACAACCTATCAGCCTCTTGGCCTTACTTTTATCACCAGCTTTGCTGATAGTAGTCATTTTGTGTAGGCTCCAACTTATTTCACACTGATGGCCCCTTACCCCATGTGCAAGCGAGCTCCAAGGCTTTCTCTTCCTTTCCCAGGGCTTCATTCATGCTGCTGCAGTACTCAATACCAGCTGGAATTGCTCCCAGGCAACTATGTGCAGTCTGAGGTGTATGGACGTCAATAATCAAATGCTTCTCTATGTCAATCTTTGAACAGATCATTCTGAGAGGCATTCTATGTATTCCTCATAAGATCTTCGTGTAATTGAGCTGCAGTTGCACAAAGTGTGATGAACTCAAAAATGACTCTATAATAATTTTCTTCTTTACTTTTACATTCTTCTTGGTCTTTCCTTTCTCTGTATAAACACCTTCAAATAAACTAATAAACTACCTACCCACAAATCCTTATCTCAGAATCTCCTTATGAGGGAAACCTAGACCAGGAAGTCTGACAATTAAGTTCACAAACTTGCCACAGTGCACTTACATTGACAGCATTGTACAAACAACTCAGTAAGGTTTCATAACCTTGGTATATCAGTGTCTCACAGCTGTGTTCATGTCAATGTGTGGCAGTGTCTTGCCTATTGTTGTTGCATATTTTTGTGTGCTGTTAGAATGTTGGAGTTTTAATTAGAGCAATGAACAAACATTAATTTTCTTGTTAAACTTGGCAAGAGTGGAAGTGAAATCATGGACATGTTAGTCCAAGTTTATAGGGATAATGCTATGAACAAAATGACAATGTACAAATGAATTAAATGTTTTTCTGATGGGGGAGAAAGCGTTACTGATGAAGAGAGTTCAGGACAACCAGTAACAAGCAGAACTGATGAAAACATTGCAAAAATTCATTGATTTGTGCATTGAAATCATTGGCTGACTGTAAGAAGCATAGCAGACCAAATAAACATCAATAGAGAAACAGGAAAATCTTAACTGAAAATCTTGGCATGAGAAAGGTGTGTGTAAAAATGGTCCCAAAGGAGATCTTGCATCAATCATGACAATATAACAGCTCACACAGCACTGTCTGTGTTTAGCCAGTATGTGTTTAGCCAGTAAACAAACAACTGTAAAAGAACACCCTCCCTATTTACCTGATCTGGCACCCAATGACTATATTATTTACCTAAAGATAAAGGAAATATCGAAAGGAAGACATTTTGATGACATTCAGTGCATCAAGGATAACATGACAGCAACTCTAATGACCATTCCAGAAAAAGAATTCCAAAATTGCTTTGATGGGTGAACTAGGCACTGGCATTAATGCATAAATTTACAAGGGGAATACTTCAAAGGTAACTGTAGTGATTCAGCAATGAGAAGTGTAGACCTTTTTCTAGGATGAGTTCATGAACATAATTGTCATACCTTATAAGATATCTTGTCTGCATCCTTTGGTTTTTGTTTATTGACATATGCATGTGCCGAATTTATTTTTAAAGTCTTGTGAATATTCACATTATTTATTTTTGTAAATCTTGCATGTCTTTCACAACTATTACATGCAAAGACAAGTCTTAATTTCTCTTCTCTGGTTCATCGACGATTGTAACTCTATGCACTAGGCACTCAATGTATGCTTTGAAAGATTTCTCATGTCAAGATGTTACATTTAGAATTACGACAGAGAATAACCATGAACATATAAAATTCTAGTCAGTGGAGTATCAAACTGAGAAATACAAAGACAAGAAATACAATTTAAAACTGACAACATTTTCACAATGATTGAGTCTGAATCCTCTTTCTTCTTTTTATAAAATAGCACAATAATGTTTACTTCTCAGGGAACTGAAATGAGTTTTTAATGATCTTCAAGTACTTCTTGAGAGCTTTAGTGTGAGATTTGACAATATATTATATATTTAAACTATTCTTAGATCTGAAAAGACTGAAGTGAATAGAAATTGTCCTGGCTGGGGAGTCAGAAGATATGAATCTTTGATCCACTTCTCTTATTTTTGTTATAATATTTAAGCAAGGAAAGTAAACTTCCCAAGCCTCAGTTTCCTCATAAGGTAATGATCGTATTAGCCCTCCAAATCTCAGAAGTTATTCTTAAAGGTTCATAAGCCAACATATGTCAAATTTCTTAGGGAATGATTATATACATCTTAAAATCAAGGTTTTATTATATCTGTGGGAAGTGTATAGTAGCAGTCACTGAGAGAGAAGAATGCCTCCATTAGGAGAAAGCCAAATTGGACAGTTTTGAAACTGAGTCCCAGTGAGCAATGCCTGACTGTTCTAAGGTCAAATGTGTTAAAGAAATACCCAGGGGCAGTCAGCAAGAGTACATTTAGCAACTTTCTTAAAGATCAAGAAAGTTGATCTGAAGAACCAAACTTTTAGATCCCCTGTAAAAGTTAGGAGATGTGGGCACCTGACCTGTGGACTGGAATGGTCACCATTTCAAGAGTTGAATAGGTTCTTTTCCCCATAAATAGACAAGCCCCACAAACCATCCCCACCTTACAGTTGACCTACCTTACTCATTTAGATTATCAGTTTGGCCTGTCAAAGTTGATTTTAAAGCTGTTGTTTTAGCATAGGACATAAATAAATAAATGTCCTCCCTAATATACGACAAACAAAACTTTGGAAATTAGAAGAAAGAATGTAAAGTTAAGGAGGAGAGGAGAAGAGGATTGTTAGGGGTTCTTAAAACATGGTTAGAGACCATGTTTATTCTAAAGCCCATCAACTAATTTTCAATGGGAGAATAGTTCCAGAAAACAAAACAAAACCAAACAAACAACAACAAAAATACCAAACTCTACTCACAAAATGTCATTACAACTTCCTCACTTAGTAAAATTATTTTTTTAAATGTAAGCTATCTTTTCCATTCTACATTGAAATATAATTTTTGTGACTTCAAAGGCAAAAGGAATCATCATAGCTCTGAGGACAGATAGTTCTACCTAGTTTTTATTTTTTTTAAAAAAATAACACTCTAGTGACTTTCAAGAGAAAACATTTAAAAATAATAAACTGAAGTTCACTGCATCGACTTTGGTTTGCAAGGACAATGAAAATTGCTGCTTTAAATTATTCATTAAATACATCTTACTTTACTCACTTTGCTTTCTATCTATATTGCTTCTTAGGATGTTATCATTTTAATTATTAAAATATTCCCTGTGAGGTTCATAGTAATTATCATTATCCTGGCATCATTATATTAAGTGGAAATAAAAAGACAGGTAAATAGAAGATGATAATACTGCATATCATAGCATTAAAACTGCAACAGCCCAATAACAGTAACCAGTCAAGATGTAGTCTCAGTCCAGGCATCATGTTCACATTGTATTGGGACATTCCACTAAATACTTGGATAGTTTTTCAGACAGTAGAAAACCACATGGTGAGGTATAGGAATGATCAGGATACAGTCAAGCTGGCCATTAAGCTCTACAAATTCACATATTTTTTTACATTTCCGTTGATACTCTTGCTGTCTACTCACTAGCATGTCATCCACTCTCTCCTCAAAGTCACTACTTCATAGACACACACAGACACATATGCACACACATACACCCCTAAATGGTAACTTTGACAGTGGAGAAGTAGAGAGAACAATCCAGGAGCAAAAGGGGAGAGCTGACTGCAAAGAGATGTTCTAGGTTTGAGATTTTTATAAGTAGAAGCCAAGGAGACCTAAGGTTTTCATTGTAATTGTCCCACGAAGGGCAGAAAGTCAGACAAATTCCTGGCAGACAATCTATCTAAGACTGGAAAGAGTTTGTCTGATGAAAAAGCTCTATTCCATTTCTTCTAGAAACCAGTGTCAAAATGAAGGCAGAAGCATAATAAAACCTAGCATTTCATGATTTTAGGATTTTCAAAACACTGCCTCTTTATACCAAGTCAACTTAATTAAATTTATTTTCACGTAAATGTTACAGAGATCTTAAGTGAAATGCAAAATTATACACCTTGAGGAAGAAAGCATTTAAAGGATCAATGTGTTTACACTGATGTATTCATGCAAATGTATTTACACTGATAACCAAATATAGCCACACAGGAAAAAATGATTCTAAAATACTTCCTGGAGAGTTTCACATAATAGTGACGTGTTGAAGAATGGCTGTTGCAAAAGAGAAAAAAGTTTATTTTCAGTTTTCCATTATTTTCTTCTATTATATCATTTAACTTTTTTTTAGTCAGAATCTCACTCTGTCACTCAGGCTGGAGTACAGTGACTTGATCATGTTTCACCACAGCCTCAACCTCCTGGGCTCAGGCAATCTTTCTGCCTCAACATCCAGAGTAGCTGGGACTACAGGCACATGCCACCATGCACAGATAACTTTTTTATATTTTTGTAGAGAGAAGATGTTGCTATATTGCCCTGGCTGGTCTTGAACTCCTGAACTCAAGAGATTCTCCCTCCTTGGCCTCCCAAAGTGCTGGGATTACAGGCATAAGTCACTGCACCTGATCTGTCATTCAACTTTTTAACTCTTCTAAACGTGTTTTCAAAACTTTTACTTTCATCCATTCAATTTTTCAAAATTAACTCAGGTATCCTTTCAAAATAAGAAAAAGATCAGAATGACAGATTCTATTTTACTTCACAGCTCTTGGTTGCAATTTTAGTTTATCTATGAAGGAGGCCACATCTAAATAACCTTACTAATAAACACATAAAATTGTATTAGTCCTTGAATATTTATGCTAATCCTGAAAGGAGCTTAAGCAATCTTAAATAGCATCCATGAAGATGGAGGAAAGAATAACTTGGAGAGGAATATTGACAATGGGTAATGAAGACTCAGTCTTGGGGTGAAGATAATATTTCTGACTCAAGGGAAGTGGGCATAGAGACTTGACATTAAAACAAATATTAACTTTCCAAGACTTATAAAGTGAACTTGCCCTCTCACTTGTTTTAACTAACTTGCTCTCCTTGCAGCCAAAAAATAGGTATAGTTAGTACTCTTATTTCTTCCCTTTTGCACTGCTCATCTCTGAAGCAATATTTTTATATTTTCCTTAATGCTAATTCTCCCTTGAAGGGAAGCTTTCAAAATCATTATTACTCACATTTAATACTCCTCAGTCCAGAAAAGTGCAAAGGGAAAAGGCTGCAGGAAAATGTAGCTTACAGTTTTAGTGATAGCCACATCTTTTCTTAATTTACCGTTAGGTAGGTCATGAAAGGCCTGAGAACAGAAACAATGTCTTTTCCATTCATGCGAAATCCCTTTGGTAATAGTACAATGTCATCTTCTCAATGAATACATTCCTTGGGCTTAGGAATTTTCTCAGAATTTCAAAAAGCATATTCTTTCTCTATGACTATTCTCATTCCTTCTCTTTAATGCTGAGGAAAAAAATACAATGTTAAAGTTTTTTTTACATTTTATTTTAGGAGTAAATATAGGCTAACCAAAACAGAATCAATAGGTTTGAAACGTGCAGAATAATCCAGTTGTTTTTCTTTGTCATTCTCAATAAAATTCTAGACTTTTTATTATTTTTAAAAAGAAAGGGGAAGGAAAAAAAGGAGAAGATCATTTCAAATTACGTGTCTTATGCTTGTGTGATTAAGATCTATGAACCTAAAAGGAACATACCTCATAATTGCTAACATAACTCTTTCATGGATCTAAATTTGAGTTAATGCTACTGGATTCAGAGTCTGAATCGGTTGGGGTCTGGATTTGGTTGGGGTTGGGGGAGGGTCTCTATATATTTATAAAGTATTAAAATACTCTCAAATAGAACAAGAAGAATAAACATTCACATTCTAAGAAAATGTATATGCGAAGAGTATATTAAAATGCTTGAATTATAAATTCAGCACTGAATTATTTTGACATCATTAGCAGAAAACATTACAACATCCTGCCAGTAATACAGATAATATATTCTGTAACCAAGATCTAGAATTTTAAGTAAGAAAAAAGTCAATGAATTTTTCTTTTTCTCTTTCTCTATTTTTCATTTGATACTCTTGGAATTTGATTCATACAAACTCTAAAATAATTATTTGTCTTAGTATTTGAATTACTCATTTTTATTTAATGAAATGAGTAGGGTATATAATCCCAAGAATAACATTTTACTTCCAAATTATTTGATGTTACTATATAGCAAATTTAAGATTGTCAAATTAAAGAAACAATATAAAAAGAAGATTTCATTTGAGAAAATGTATGTTGGATGCACATAAATTATAAAAAGACAACTAGCACAGGAGAAGGTAATTAGAAAAAACAACAAGCAACAACAACAACAAAAACTTAGAAATATCCAAGTTCTTTGCTATCATGTATAGACAACGTAGCCCCCAGTACAGCACTCATTCTTTTAGCATCACTCCTCCAACTAAGAAGTAGCTCTTTCAGGTCATAAAATCCTTGAGAGCAGGAACAATGTCTTTTCCACATCAAGTAAAATTGCTTAAATAATAACATCAACTTCTGATATTATTATTGTTGTTGTTAATAACTTACTTTAGGTAAATTATCTCACTAAACTTTCACAATAACTCTATAAGCTATTATTTAATCCCATTTTACAGATGGGGCAATACTCTGAAAGGTTAAGTAATTTGTTCAAGACCACATGTGACCCGTAAGTGTCACAGTTGAAATGGAAATCAAGACATTCTAGGAGCTACAGGGCAAGGTGGCAAAGATCTGGTTGGAGTACAAGATTCTCTGCATGGGTGAGTGCACAAAAGAACTAATCTGCATCCATTTCTGTGTGCAAGTGGGTGAACGAATGTCCAACTGAGGGGAAACATAGGATCAAGCACTCCCAGGGTCCCCTGCAGAAATGGCTGCAATTTGCCACTGCTCTGAATTCCGCACCTGCTGCACACAAAAGGATCCACCATCCCTGGGGCAACTCTTGGGACAAGGCAGAAGAGATAAACTGCCTCTTGACACCTGGTACCTGGACCGCACCACCACGGGCAGCAACAGGCCAGGTACTGGCAGCAGGGACTGTGGAGAAAGCGCAGGGAGGAAATCAGGAGATCAGTCCCACTGGAGGAGAAAACACTGACTGCCGCCATCTTCTCGATCCCAGGACCGGACAGAGACCTGCTTAATCTTACTGAAATCTGTGCAGCCTGCCTCCGAGGACCAAGGGTGATCTCCACACACCTCTAAAATTGACCATCATTTGCCCAGAGAGGATACTTCAAATGCATGATACCAGAGAGACAGATGACTCACCCCCATACAGGACCAAACACAGACACATGCAACCGGAGCGAGAGACATAGCAGCAGACAAGTTGGGAGCTTTTCTCGGGAAGAACTGCTGGAGCTAACTGAAAGCTAGCAGCAAGGGCCATGGAGGGAACATAGGGAGGGAGCCTGAGGCAGACTCCTGAGGAAGCAGCAGGGAGAGGTTACCCGAGCCTGGACTGGGCTCCAGAACCTTGACACCAGCTCCTGAGATTTGGAGATCGGTAGCTGCTAGGGAGGGAGCTATTGACCCCAATAATGGGAGGAACAGCAGCTTTCAGAGAAACTGAGCAGATTCTCTAATGCCTGGGCAGAGAAGTGCTCCAGGGTGGCCCCTGTGGAACAGCAGGATTGCATCTTGAGACCAGGTGCTGATCTCTGAACTGCACTGGGGCTGGGGCTGCTCTTTGCAAATTCAGAGAACATTGCCTCCAGTGTACAAGCCCTGGTGGGTACCCACAGATAAAAAACCCCAGATAATCCACCCTCCACCCTGAGTCAGTTAGGAAAACTGACACAGTTAGGGGATCTGAGAGAAGGAGGCTGGTGATGGTATTGGTTGGTTTGTTTGATTACCTTGTTTTTTTACTTTGTTTGTTGGTTGGTTTTCTCTTTTCTTTCATTCTTTTCTCTGTCTTTGTTCTTTCTCTGTTTTGAGGGGGTTTTTTCCTTCTTGTTTTATTTTTCTATTTTCTTTCTTCTAATCCTTTCTCCACCTTTCCTTTTTTTCCTCTCTGTTTCCACTCTATTTGCCCTCTTATACCCTTTCTTGGACTTAGGGGCTATGCAAGCATACCCACAATAAGGTCATATCGTGCTGAGATGGAGAGTGAGTCCCAGCAGGCCCATTCATCAGACAGCAAATATTATGACCTGCCAATAGGTTTTGAATCCTTACAAACCACCCCTCCTCCACATCTCAAAATTGTGCTCAAAATTGTAAACAGACAGCACAATGCCCCACCCAGCCCTACTTCATAATTGAACAAACCTGGAGCCCTGGTTCAAGGAAAGACAAAAGGTACAGAAAATATCAGAAGTGACTGCTTCTCCATTTTCCACTGAGCAACGGAATTAAAGAGAAAAATAAGAGAACTGCTACAAATGAAGAAAAACCAATGGAGAATTGCTGGTAACAGAGCCCCAGCAAAGACTCAGTGCTAAAAAGAACAGCTACTGGGACACAAACAATGACTCTCTCTAAGAGTGACTGTAACCAGAAGATACTTAAGGAGATCAGACAATTGTTGGATAGAATGAATAAAAATCAAGAAATTCAAGGGTTAAAACTGAATGAAATTACAACAGAGCTGGACAAGCAAGAAAGCACACTTAGAAATTACAGAAAAAAAGAACTCCATTCAAGAAAAAAATAACAAACTGACAAGCATGGGAAGCAGAACTGACCAAGCAGAAGAAAGAATCCCAGAGCTGGGAGACCAAAATGTGAAATTAACCAAATCTTTTAAAAATAAAGAAAGAAAAACTTAACTCTTCAAGAGATGTGCGATTTTATCAAGAAACCAAACCTATGTCTGATCAGAATGCCTAATATAGAAACAGAAAACACCCTGAAACAAACATTCCATGAGGTCATTCAAGAAAACTTCCCTCATCTGACCAGAAAGACGACTACACAAGCACAAAAATTCAGAGAAACCCTGCAAGACATCTTATGCAAAGACTACCCCTACACACACAGTAATTCACCTGCACAAAGTAGGTATAAAAGAAAAATCCTAAAGGCAGCAAGGGAAAAAGGTCAGACTACCTACCAGGAAATACCATCAGAATTGCTGCAGACTTATCTACAGAAAAACTACAGACCAGAAGGAACTGGACCCCAATCTTAAATGTTCTGAAAGTTAGACAATTTCAACCAAGAATATCCTACCCAACCAAGCTAATCTTCATTAGCGATGGAGAATTAAAATCCTCCCCAGACATCTAATCCCTAAGAGAATATGCTGCTTTGAGACCAGCTCAATGAGAGATGCTCAAAAAGAAGAAAAAACATATACTTCACAAGATCACAAACAAACACAGAAGCAGCAGAACATACAGCATACCCTGAAAAATGAAAGTGCATACATATATGAACACAAAAGCTAAACAAAAAACAAAACAGCCTTATAAAAGCATTATGATAGAGACAAACTCTCACATTTCAATAATCAGCCTGAAAGTGAATGGACTAAATGCACACTGAAAAAGATAAAATGGAAAACTAGAAGAAAGAAAATAAAATAAAGACCCAGTAATTTACTGTCTCCAGAAAACTCATCTCACCACAAAGGATACCCACACACTCAAAGTTAGAGGATAAAAAAGAAATTTTCAGGTGAACAGATCACAAAAGAAAGCAAGAGTCATCTATCAATATTTTTAAGCTATCAAAAATTTAAAAAGATAAGGAAAGACAAAAATATCTATCCATCAACAAGAAATATTCATCCTAAATGTATATGCACCCATACAGGAACACCAGCTTTTATAAAGTGGCTACTAAGTAAACAAAAAAAGCTATTGACTCTAACATTGTCATAGCTGGAGACTTAAATACTTCACTAACAACCCTAGATAGATCCTCAAGGCAAAAAAATCAATGAAGAGATCCGGAACCTCAACTTGATGCTTGATCAAATGGACTTAGTAGATAGCCACAGAACACTCCACCCAACAACCACAGAAGATACATTCTACTCATGACCACATGGAATGTACGCTGAGATTGGCTATATCCATGGCCACAAATCAAGGATAAACAAATTTCACAAGATTAAAATACTGTCATGCATCTTCTCAGACCAGAGTGGAATAAAAATAAATATCACCACCAACAAAATTCCCCCAAAACCCAAGACATGGACACTAAACAGCATGATGCTGAATGACTACCAGTTCAAACATAAATCAAAACACAAAAGATTCCTGGAAACAAATGAAAATGAAGAAACATCTTACCTAAACCTCTGGAATGCCATGGAATCAGTACTAAGAAGGAAATTTATATCTCTACCAAACAAAGTTAAGATCAAGTAAATAGAAAGATCACAAGTTAACAGCCTAACAAATCACCTAAGGAAACTGGAAAGGAAAGGCCACCAAAATCCTGACTTCAACAGAAGAATCAAGATCATCAAAATAAAAGCCCAGATATAGGACACAGAAGACAAAAATACTATAGAAGAAAGTCAACAAAACAAAAAGCTGTTTCTTTGAAGAATAAATAAGATTGATGGATCCCCTAGCCAGAATGACCAAGAAAAAGAGAGAAAATGTCCAAATAAACACAATCAGAAATGCAAAAGTTCAAGTCACAAATGACTTTGAAGAAATAAAAAAATTATCAAAGATTACTATACAGACCTCAAGGAGACAAACTTGATAACCTAAATGAAATGGAGAACTTTCTGAAATCACACAACCTCCCAATGTTGAAACAAGAAGAAATTGAGATCCAAAATAGACCAATAACAACTCAGGAAATTGACTCTGTCGTCAGAAATGACCTACAAAAATAAAGCCCTGGACAAGATGAATATCCAGCAGAATTCTGCAAAACATACAAGGAGGAGCTAATACCAATTCTATTGAAAGCATTCAGAGCCTTTCCACACTGCCTGCAGAGGAGTCCATACGGCATTGTTCTCAATTCCCTTTGTAACTTAAAGGGAAATTTTCACAATGTCCAGAACCTTGACATCCTGCAAATGAAGGAGGAAGATGTCCTCAAATTCCTTGCAGCAGGCACCCACTTAGGTGGCACCACCTTGACTTCCAAATGGAACAGTACATCTATAAAAGGAAGAGTGATGGCATCTACATTATAAATCTGAAGAGGACCTGGGAGAAGCTTCTGCTTACAGCTTGTGCCATTGTTGCCATTGAAAACCCTATTGATGTCGGTGTCATATCTTCCAGGAATACTGGCCAGTGGTCTGTGTTGAAGTTTGCTGCTGCTACTAGAGCCACTTCTATTTCTGGCCACTTCACTCCTGAAAACTTCACCAACCAGATCCAGGAAGCCTTCCGGGAGCCCTGTCTGCCAATGGTTACTGATCCCAGGTCTGACCACCAGACTCTCACAGAGGCATCTTATGTTCACCTGCCCACCATTGCTCTGTGTAACACAGACTCTTCTCTGTACTGTGTGAACATTGCCATCCCGGGCAACAATAAGGGAGCTCACTGAGTGGGTCTGATGTGGTGGTTACTGGTTCAGGAAGTTCTGCACATGTGTGGCACCATCTCCCATGAACACTTGTGGGAGGTTATGCCTGATCTTTACTTCTACAGAGATCCCAAAGAGATTGAAAAGGAAGAGCAGGCTGCTGCTGAAAAAGCTGTGACCAAAGAAGAATTTCAGGGTGAATGGACTGCTCCAGCTCCTGAGTTCAGTGCTACTCAGCCTGAGATTGCAGACTGATCTGAAGGTGTGCAGGTGCCCTCTGTGCCAATTCAGCAGTTTCCTACTGAAGAATGGAGTGCTCAGCCTGCCACAGAAGACTGGTCTGCAGCTCCCACTGCTCAGGCCACTGAATGGGTAGAGACAACCACTCAGTGGTCTTAAGCTCTTAAGCAACACAGAAATAATGTTGGCAAAAAATAAACTTCAGTTTCTAAAAGAAAGAAAGAAAGAAAGAAAGTATGCAGAGGTTCTAGTTTGACAAATTCCATACTGTGCCAAAGAAAGAAAGAAAGGAAGGAAGGGAGGAAGGAAGGAAGGAAGGAAGGAAGGAAGGAAG